>NC_045774.1:40743870-41051693 GCF_008692025.1 Phocoena sinus
AAAATTAATGCTCAGAAATTTCTTGCATTCCTATACACTAATGATGACAAATCTGAAAGTGAAATTAAGGAAACGCTCCCATTTACCACTGCAACAAAAAGAATAAAATACCTAGGAATAATCGTACATAAGGAGACAAAAGACCTGTATGCAGAAAACTGTAAGACACTGATGAAAGAAATTAAAGATGATACAAATAGATGGAGAGATATACCATGTTCTTGGATTGGAAGAATCAACATTGTGAAAATGATTATACTACCCAAAGCAAACTACAGATTCAATGCAATCCCTATCAAACTACCACTGGCATTTTTCACAGAACTAGAACAAAGGATTTCACAAGTTGTATGGAAACACAAAAGACCCTGAATAGCCAAAGCAATCTTGGGAAAGAAAAATAGAGCTGGAGTAGTCAGGCCCCCTGACTTCAGACTATACTACAAAGCTACAGTAATCAAGACATTATGGTACTGGCACAAAAACAGAAATATCTATCAATGGAACAGGATAGAAAGCCCAGAGAAAGACCCACGCACATATGGTCACCTTATCTTTGATAAAGGAGGCAAGAATAGACAGTGGAGAAAAGACAGCTTCTTCAATAAGTGGTGCTGGGAAAACTGGACAGCTACATGTAGAAGAATGAAATTAGAACACTCCCTAATACCATACACAAAAATAAACTTAAAATTAAAGACCTAAATGTAAGACCAGACACTATAAAACTCTTAGAGGAAAACATAGGC
This sequence comes from Phocoena sinus, assembly GCF_008692025.1. Classification (NCBI taxonomy): domain Eukaryota; kingdom Metazoa; phylum Chordata; class Mammalia; order Artiodactyla; family Phocoenidae; genus Phocoena; species Phocoena sinus. The sequence goes on from NC_045774.1 coordinate 40,744,620, forward strand.
AGAACATTCTTGACATAAATCACAGCAAGATCCTTTTTGACCCACCTCCTAGAGGAATGGAAATAAAAACAAAAATAAACAAATGGGTCCTAAAGAAACTTAAAAGCTTTTGCACAGCAAACGAAACCATAAACAAGACAAAAAGAGAGCCCTCAGAATGGGAGAAAATATTTGTAAATGAAGCAGCTGACAAGGGATTAATTGCCAAAATTTATAAGCAGTTCATGCAGCTCAATATCAAGAAAACAAACAACTAAAGGCTAAAATAGGCAGAAGACCTAAATAGACATTTCTCCAAAGAAGATATACGGAGTGCCAACAAGCACATGAAAGAATGCTCAACAACATTAATCATTAGAGAAATGCAAATGAAAACTACAATGAGATATCCTCTCACACCAGTCAGGATGGCCATCATCAAAAAATCTACAAATAATAAATGCTGGAGAGGGTGTGGAGAAAAGGGAACCCTCTTGCACTGTTGGTGGGAATGTAAATTGATATAGCCACTGTGGAGAACAGTACGAAGGTTCCTTAAGAAACTAAAAATAGAACTACTGTACGACCTAGCAATCCCACTACTGGGCATATACCCTGAGAAAACCATAATTCAAAAAGAGTCATGTACACAATGTTCATTGCAGCTTTATTTACAATAGCCAGGACATGGAAGCAACCTAAGTGTCCATCAAAAGATGAATGGATAAAGAAGATGTGGCACATACATACAATGGAATATTACTCAGCCATTATAAGAAACAAAATTAAGTTATTTGTAGTGAGGTGGATGGACCTAGAGTCTGTCATACAGAGCGAAGTAAGTCAGAAAAAGAAAAGAAAAATACCTTATGCTAACACATATATATGGAATCTAACAACAGCAACAAAATGGTCATGAAGAACCTTGAGTCAAGATGGGAATAAAGACGCAGACCTACTGGAGAATGGACTTGAGGACCCAGGGAGGGGGAAGGGTAAGCTGGGACTAAGTGAGACAGTGGCATGGACATATATACACTACCAAATGTAAAACAGATAGCTAGTGGGAAGCAGCCACATAGCACAAGGAGATCAGCTCGGTGCTTTGTCACCACCTAGAGTGGTGGGACAGGGGGGGTGGGAGGGAGGGAGACTCAAGAGGGAAGAGATATGGGAACATATGTATATGTATAACTGATTCACTTTGCTATAAAGGAGAAACAAACACACCATTGTGAAGCAATTATACTCCAATAAAATGTTAAAAATATATATGCAAAGATATATATATATAAAGGTATACACTGTGTTCTTTGTAACAGAAGAAGAAAAAAAGAAAGACCTAAACCCACTCAAATAGGACATTGATGAAATACATTTTAGTTTATAAAACATGGAACAGTGAAAGCATGGGTATGACATTTACATTGCTTGTGTTTGGTTTTCCATTGGAAGGTACGTAACATAAGTAAATTATATAAACTTTGTTTCCTCTTCTGTAAAATATGAAGGACATTAGTACCTACTTATAGAATAGTTACACAAATACTCAGTGTTAAGATTCTATTCTCCTCTTCCACTTTCTTCTTATTGTTATCACCGTCATGATCATCATTATCATTCTTGTTATATGGCACGGCTTGACCCCACTGAGTTCAAAATATATTTAGATATGTAAATCATTTGTCAAACAATTATCGTACCATATAAGGAATGTAAAAATAGAGATGTATTCACATATACAATGACATAAAGAGTTATCTCCAATAGGAATATCAAGTTAAAATATTGAGATAAATAATAAGCAATTTTTGCAAAAGTGTCTGTGTGCATGACACATAATGTATTACATACAGTGCATAATATATAATATGCACAATTTTACATCATTATTAGAAGAGAAAAAGATTGGATGTGTATAAAACTAGTAGAAATGCCTGCCTTTGAGAACTTAATTCCAGGAAATATTAAAATTTTTCTTGTTCATAATTTCTAATTATCTAAGTGTTGATGTATTAATATCTGTAATAAGAACAATGTTTTAAATATTATATGAATGAGGTCCTGCATAATTGGAGTTTGGAGGATAAAGAAAACAATTAATGGATAAGAAAGGAGAAAACATTTTAAAGCAAGTTTAGTACCAAGACAGAGGTTTAATCTGCAGTAATTTGATGTTTCCCTAGTTCAGGTTGCTCTGAATTTGCACACTGCTTAAAACAAATGATTAACATTTGGAATGAAAGGGAGATAATCTAGAAAAATGACAAAATTGGGGCTGAAACCTCAGAAATCATGCCAAAGTTAAGAAAACGCTATAGCTTCTTTTATTTGTTCCCTTTTTAAGACATGGGCTGCCCCATTCAGACCAGTGCATAAGCAATGATACACATTGATTCAATTTATGCTCTCACAAAAAATTTTCATCACTTTAACAGTGTTTATTTATAGAGATCTCAATTTCACAATTATCAGCTAGCATTTATTGAGCAGTGTTGTCCTGTTATAAGAGGACATTTGTACCACTTACTGAGTTGTTACCAATTTGAGTGCCAGGCATTAAAGACACAATGAGGAAACATAAGAACCAATATCTGCCCTTAAAAAATGATAATCCTATTTAGAGTATTAACATTTGAAAAAATAATTTAGGTAAACAACTTAAGAGTAAAATAGAGACATGTATACACATTACTACCAGAAAACTCTGGGAGCAAACAGACCTATGCCAATAATGGTGGAAGCGAGAGATTTAAAAAATTTATAAAAATATGGCTTTTAAGTTGTCTCTTGAAAATGGCAAGACGGAACAAGAAAATTCTTTGTGGGAGAAGAAAGCACCTATACAAAATATAGATATAGAAAAGATGATTTTTCAGGACTTGCAAATTATTGATATATGCAAATAATTTTGAAGTTGTATAAGCCAGCATTAACAATAAGTTGTTTACTAAGAGATCTTTAGTTATGTATTTGCATCAATAATGGTCCTATAAATAACTTGTTCTAAGTTTCTTTTCCCAGTGTTAGTTGGCGCCATAACATAATGGAGAATTTTTAAATGGCCATTTGAAGCCTCGCAGATGGAAGAAATTAAACTCAAAATGAGAGCATATTTAGTTTTGTTGTCTGACTTAATCTTGATTTCCAGGTGTCATCACGACTTCAATGACAAATGAAGTGACAAATAAGCTTGATTAATGGACTAATCATTTAACTTGATTTCCTTTTCTGTGATTTCTATTTAATTTCTTTTCTAAATGCTCACAGGTGCATTAAGCCCTCCCCCCATTTATAAAGAGTTGAATATAGAAGAATAGCAAAATTTTCCATTAAAATACTGATATACATGTGTGGATTTGAGGTCCAGAACATCGTTAAACAACTTTACTGAGACTATCTATCCCGAGGGGATATTTTGCCTGATCAAGAATATTAAGTAAGTTCAGCTATAAATATATCAGTGAAGTAGGATAAAGTTCAATTATTGCTTGAATATATAATTCCTCATCAATAAAGTAACTCATTAGTAAATGACAGCTCTTGTCTGTCTCCTTGATTCCTGACACCCATTCTGACAGCATTTAGAATAACAAATGAACAGATACGTTTTACATAACTATTTCATTAAAATAGGAGGAGGGAGTGATTTAAATAAGACACTTTAAATATGGAAACTGTACTCACTACGATGAGTGAGGAGATTTAAAGGACCCCAGAGGTTATCAAGTCAAATCTCCTTATTGTAAAGATGAGGAAAGTAAAGTTCAAGACTTTAAGTGATTTCAACTAGGTAAATCACACTGGACTTGCGGTCCAGTGCTGCTTCAACTGCATCAATCTGCTTCCATATTAGGTTATAAAATATCTTTCATAATTTAAAATAGCACCAGATAAAAATTCACACTCTAATTTGATATATAATGTAAGCACACAGAAGTATTACAACAGTATTTTTGGAGTCCATGACGTTAAAGTATCTAAAGAACAACCAGTTTTTATCCATCAGTCATCATTGTCTTTGGATGAGATCAAAGGCAGTTCTACTTCATAGTATCTAACAATTCTTAAGTTTACTTTAGCATAAATTATTATATAGCACATCTTGAGTTAGATGGTTACTAGTATGATTTCTATTTTCAGATAAAGGAAGCAAGACACAGAGGTTAAATAACTTGCCCAACATTACATAACTTGGAAATGGTAGAGGCAGGATTAGAACAAAGGTAGTACTCTTAATCATTACATTTTGACAAGTCTCTGAAAAAGCCTTCCTAAGCCTAGCTACATATTGAGGATGGGTGCCTGAGGCCACCTATTTCATCCTTTTCTCTAATATCTCTTGGTTTCAGACTATACTGTAATTATATCAAGTGCTTCCTTTTTGATAAACCTAGAATAGGTATAATTAAAGAGACACATATATGTAGAATCTAGAAAAGTGGTACAGATGAACCTGTTTGCAAGGCAGAAATAGAGACACAGATGTAGAGAACAAACGTATGGACACCAAGTGGGGGAAGGCGGGGGTGGTGGTGGTGGTGGGATGAATTGGGAGATTGGGATTGACATATATACACTAATATGTATAAAATAGATAACTAATAAGAACCGGCTGTATTAAAAAAATAAAATAAAATTCAAAAATAAATAAATAAAAAAATTTTAAATGAACATAATGAATATAAATATGTGAATGAACATAACAGATATTTATATATACATATATAAATATGTATGTGTGTCTCTATATGTGTGTGTATATATGTATATAATATATAGCAAAAAGAAGAATAAAGACCCATGTATATAGCATATATCTTAATAAATAAAAGATCTAAAAAAAGAATGAGCGATTAATCAGAATCAACAACATAAAACCCTAAAACATTCGGCAAAAAATTGGAGCGCAGAAGAATGTTTAAAAGAAAAGGCTATATTCTATAGCTCTCAAAAGAAGACTTGCAAGTCAGTGAAAACAAACTTGATGTTGATGTGTGATTATTTTGGTAAAGTAGATCCAATAGACCACCAAGATCATCATACATGTGCAAAATAATTGTTTTGCAAAATAAAGATAAATAATCCCAATAACTGAACTTGGAAGAAACAAAATAATTCCCAAAAAGCCCCTAATTAACATACTTAGAGAAATTCAATTAATGTGACTCATAAAGCATAAACAGCATAATATGAATAAGAAACATTCAGAGAGAAAAACATTGAAAATGTTGAAAAAGAGCTAATGTTGGTAATTCCTTTATGTGTAAAATGTAAAAATAAGTGAATAAATAGATAGATAGCCTAGAGAAATTTCCCCTAATTTTTGCTTCTTCAAAGTGCTAATGCAGAGAAAAAACTGTAAAAGACTGCTGACTAAAGGAAAAACTCAGACACTAGAACAGTGTTTCTCAAAGTGTGATGTATGGGCTACTTGTTCCAGAAACAATGGGGATGTTTAATAAATGGATACAATTTCCCAGACCCAGAAAACACCCATTAAATCAGAATTTCTGTTAGTATAACTAAGACAGATGCATTTTAATAAGGCTCCGTAAGTGATCTTAAGGTTACTACAGTTACTACTATATTAAAGTCATTGAGAAGATTCAAAAAACTTTAAATAACTTTCAGGTATTTTTAACACTTCTTTTTAACCTTTTCTGTTCTGAATTTGAGAAACCTTTCAAAAACAAATATATACCTATCTCGTCACTGTAAAGGAAAGTGTCTATACGATCCCATGTCTCCAAATTACACTTAAACTCTGTGGAATTATCTGTTTTATATGGACTACTTCTTAACCTTCCTATGTCACCAAATTCTAAAATTCAGGAAACTGATTTATTTAATTAGGAGTTAGCTCAGCATATGGCTTATAGCATGCTCATTAAATGTTGTTTGAATTAAGAGTCTAGAGGTTCGTTTTCTAACATGGCGTCTACTAGTCACTTGTGGCTATTGAGCACTTGAAATGTGGCTAGTCAGAATTTCTAAGTAAAAAAAGGTAAAACAGGGCTTCCCGGGTGGCATAGTGATTGAGGGTCCGGCTGCCGATGCAGGGGACACGGGTTCGTGCCCTGGTCCGGGAAGATCCCACATGCCGCGGAGCGGCTGGGCCCGTGAGCCATGGCCACTGAGCCTGCGCGTCCGGAGCCTGTGCTCCGCAACGGGAGAGGCCACAACAGTGAGAGGCCCACATACCGCAAAAAAAAAAAAAGGTAAAATATCTCACTAATATTTTTAAAAATAATTACATATTGAAATGAGTTGTTTAAAGATGGCAAACAATAAAAACTATTTTTAGATGCTAATTATTCTAAATATTTTTAATGAATTTTTCCCATTCTTGGTAGACTTTTTAACGTGTATTAGAGCATACCAAAAGTCATAGATTACATGTTTTTGTTTCCTAATCAAAAAAACCATTCTCATTAAGCATTAAATTCCTTGAGTTTTAAGCAGCAGAGTTGCCAAGAAACATGTGAAATGATTAGGGAACGAGGAGCATCTAAAAGTTTACCTTGCATTCACCCTTTCTTGTCTGAAAAGTACAAACAACAAATGGGGAATCTATTAAGATTCTAATTATTTCCTATTTCTAACCAAGAAAACTGGGACACGACTTTCTGCTTAATAGGTTTTTGTTAGTTTTTAGAACTAGGTAAAATTAGGAAGTATTGGGCCCACATTATCACATGAAAGCATCAGTATTTTAAAAATTATTTCAGGTAAAAAGAGGAAGAGATGATTTGCTCAGGAAAATAACATACTTGGAAAAATATGTATGATGATGATTTATCACTATACATTTACTTGTACTCTTACTACTAACATAGATATTTTTATTTTTCCAATGAAATATAGTTTCATAAATTTTAGGTGGAAAATATAAAAATACTTTTTCATTATAATGATAAAATATCAAGTAATTACTCTGTTTTTGGTCCCTTTAAGTTTACCATATCCATTTAATTAATTTTACTATAATATAAATGCAATCAGCAAACACCGTGAATACATTTTAAAATCACATATGCATGAACAAACATGATTCCTGTGTGTCCGAGATTCAGATTGGTACTGATAGATTTTCACAATGGCATTAATTGTCATCATATATCAGAATAGAAAACATGGATCTAAAGGCAGTCTTAATCTATTAATATCAGACACCAATACTGAACTTTATTCATGGTCATATCCTTAATGGACAGGAATATATCACCAGGTAACTGAATGAAATTTGCCTTTTCTGTGTAGCCATTGCAACAGTTTTCAATTTATCACTAGAAAATAATTTTATTATACATTCGATCCCTCTCTCTCTCTCTCTCTCTGTTTGGGTGTGTTTGTTTATTTTTAATCAATAAGTATGGTGGACAAATTAAGTTCTTCCTTACCGGTACTCTGCAAGATCTTTCATCACTGCCCTTTTCTGTACTTCCATATTTTTGGAAGAAAGTCTATTTTAATTAAAAACAAAAGACTTAAGGAAAAACAATTTAAAGTGTCACTGTTATAATTAGAGCAGAACTTAGAAAAAATGTGGTTAAAGAAACAGAGACGATGTATGTGGTCCATATATAACCACAGTATCTTTGGAAATCTTTGTAAAAAATAGAGATATGAATAAAAGTATAATAATGCCACAGTATTTGAAAAGTTGCTTAAAAAATAAATGTGGTTATCACTGAAAATTTCCAAGAGTACAAGTGGGCCTTATTTCTATGAGAAATGTCTTGTGTGATTTGTAATTTTTCTTTTGTTTTGTTTCAATGTTTAAGGGAAAACTCTAAACTCTGTCTTTCTAACTGTCTAGATTTCATTTTTTAAGCTAATGCGTAATGTTTGATGTGATTCATTTTACAGTAAATATCAACAATTATATGGAGACACAATGGAAAGTGGATGCCCAATAGTTATTTGACTAAAGAAAAGTTGTTAAAAAGTTGAAATTTAAAGAACACCTTAAGATGCCTTTATTCATATAACAGTCAAAAGAAACCAATTTTTATTTTAAAGCTAATGTCTAACTTGTGATTATGTTTTCAGTAAAAACAAAAACAAAACTTGATTTTGCTTCTTAATAGGATATAGGAAGTCTCATGACTTTTATTCCCAACCTTAAATACAAAAACAAAGCAGACTATAATGTTATTCCCTCATGAGAGAGCTGAAGACTCTAATAAACCTAAATTCATTAAAGTATAGAGAATGCCAAGAAATTCTTAGGAAAAAGATACCTAAAGCTATATTCATACCTGACCAAGAGGCATGAGGAGGAGGGATTTGCATTAAATATGGGTAAGAAAAAAGTCACATTTTAAATAAACTTTAGCATGCATGTGGGAGCTGGTTTAACACATGGAAATTACCAGGAGCTCCTGTTATAGAGAGTTTGTACCCACCATCTGCACTTTCCCAAAGAACATCTCTGAAGAGAATACTGAAAGCCAGGGTCAAAAGGGGTACTGAGAAACTAACCAATGAATCATGTAAGATGGAAGCAGGACCAGAGAGTTGAAAAACATTTCTCCCAGGGCCTCCCTAGTGGCGCAGTGGTTGAGAGTCCGCCTGCTGATGCAGGGGACGCGGGTTCATGCCCCAGTCCAGGAGGATCCCACATGCCGCGGAGCAGCTAGGCCCATAAGCCATGGCCGCTGAGCCTGTGCGTCCAGAGCCTGTGCTCCATAGTGGGAGAGGCCACAACAGTGAGAGGCCCACGTACCGCAAACAAACAAAGATTTCTCCCACAGATTCTTGGACTTTCTTGAGAGCAAGCCAATGGATGTTGGCTTCTGGCCCTTGAAGGCTGGGTGTGCAAGAGGAGATCTGAAAGAAATCACTTTGAAGCTCTCTGAATCTTTGCTAAGTGTGTTGATACAACAGAGATCTTTCAAATGTTGGAGACAGAGAATTAAGGTAGAGAGATTCAGTGCCAGGATTGAAATTAGAGTCTACAAAAACTCCATTATAACACCAAAAAACTGGCAGCCATGTGGTAAAGCAGAGTAAAATTCCCCATGATTCAGAAAGCTAGGTGCTAGGCTGGAGAGGAGCAAAATATCCTGAATACGTGTTGCTGGTATTCAGATATCAAGCCAAGCTAAACATTTAATACAAATCCCATTTTAAAACATTGAACCAAGTAAGAAACTGGAACTAACTTCAATGCAGCATACATTCTGCTCAATTCAGATTAGTGGGCTTAGAGAAGAAGAGGTATCCCGGTTCTAGGTGTAAATATTGTTTATCTTCACTTGTACTATTTACTAGCATACATTGTCTGGCAGGTGAAGAAGCAGGATAAGGTGACTCATGATTAAGAAAAGAAAAGTTCAATAAAAGCAGACTAAGAGATGGATAAAATGTAGGAATTACCAAAAAACTTCAAAATAACTATGATAAATATGATAAAAGATTAGTGTAAAGAATGGAAAATGTGCATAAATAATGAGTAATATCAATATAGAGATGAAATTATAAAAATTGAGCCAACTGAAAATGCTAGAAATTAAAAAAATGTGATATCTGAGGTGACAAATTCAACTTAATATCTTAAAAATTGATTGCATAGCCAATAATTATTAACACAAAGATAGATCAACAGAAATTATCATTAAGTTAATCAAAGAGAAAAAATAGTCAAAAATGGAGCAGGGTACCTATGATCCATAGAAAAATGCCAAATAGTCTATAATACTATCAAGAAAGAGAATGAAAATGGAGAAGACGAAATACTTGAATAGATAATATCTGAGAATTTTACAAATAGACATCAACCCAAAGATATGGAAATATTAATGTGTCCAAGCTAGATTTAAAAAAAAACAAAAAACAAAAATAGAAATACACTTAAGCACATCAGAGGTGAATTGCTGAAAATAAAAAATAAACTATTTTAAAAACACATTCCATATAGTGGGTAAAGGAATAAAAAAAAAAACACATTTCATACAGTGGGTAAAGGTTAAGAATGACAGCTGTCTTCTCATCACAGACAATGAAGGCAGAAGATAATGGGACATTATTTTTAAAGTGCTGAAAGAATAAAACTGTCAACCAAGAATTGCTTTGACAGGAAAAATAACTGTCAAAAATGAAGCACTGCTTAGAGAGAAATTTATAGATTTAAATGCTTCTGTCATACAAAAGTATAAAATCAATCATTTTAGCTTCCACCTTAGAACAGTAGATAACAAGGAGCACATTAAACCTAGTTAGGTAGAAGAAATGAGTGAATAAGAATAATGGTGGATATCAATGAAATGTACAAGAAATAGAGAAAAACATGGTGATAAGTCAGCTCCTGAAAAGATTAATAAAATTAATTATCTCCTAGCCAAAGTAGTCAAGAATAAAAATAACAGAAAACAGATCGATAGAAATTAGAAAGGAAGGAGAGAAAATTACTACAAATAATACAGACATTAAATAGGTAAGAGTATATTATGAAAACTTTTTGGCAAGTAACTTTCCGATTTTGATGAAATTTATAAATTTCTGGAGAACCACAACTTGTAAAAACTGACACAAAAAAGGAGTAGAAAATTTAAATAACCTACTAGGTAATTTAAATATTACTGTTAGAGAATTATTATTAGGAAAAAAGTTATTACAAAGAAAATTCCAGCCATATGACCTCACTAGTAAATTCAATAAGAGATTCAGGAAATAAATAGAATCATTTTTTTATATAAATTGTTTTATGAGACTCATGGAAACCTGGTACTCAAACTGATACGCAAACTATAAACATCGACGGAAAAATACTTCACATAATATTAACAAATTGAGTCATGCAATATGTAAAAAGGATAACATTTTACAACTAATTGAATTAAAAGTCAGTTTAACATTCAAAAATCATTCAATATAATTCAACATGTTAACTGTATAGTAAATAAATCATATGATTATCTAAATAGTTGCAGATAAAAAAAGATTTGGAAAAACTCCTCATACTCTCAGTAATCTGAATGAAAAAGAAATCCCAGCAATCTGATGAAAGGCATCTTGAAAAAAACTACATGTAATATCACACTTAATCATAAAACTTTTGAGTATTTTAAACCTAAGTTTGAAACAAGGCACAGACGTTTCCCAAATGCCAGCTAATTCATTTGTAATTTATCTGGATTATTTACATTTAGATATTTAATTCCTGGTAACTAAATAGATTCTCTGCTTTATATCTGAGTATGTGTAAGAAGATCAATTTATTCTTCATGTCAAAAGTATACTGGGCTTTATTTTCTTACATGATTTTTTTTCTGGTTAAATGCATAATTTTAACCAAGCCCTAGCAAGCCAATATTTAGAGATCTAGCAGAAAAACAGAATCAGGCAATAAAGAATAAAATGTAGAAAGAGAGCCAGTAGGGTGGTTCAGTTTAGACCTTATCAAATAGATTCTGAAAGGTCCATGTAGCAAATCTCGTGTACAATAAAAGAAAGATAGAAATTTAATATCAGTTATTTACATAAGTAGTAAATAACACTACAAGAACTTGCAAGATTTAATACCTATTTAAACTGGAGAATAATTTCATTCCTAGAAAATGACATGATTATTTTGCATAAAACTGACTTTCAGTTATTAATTTTCAGATTATTTCTTTAACCAGTAAAGTTTTTCTTAATAGAATGTTCTTGTTTTTGACTTTCTTGTGACCCTAGAACTAAAGGTCAGCAAACTTCGCTCATTATAACAGTCATGCATATTCAAAATACTCATGCATATTCAAGTGCCAGAGATCTTTTTGCTTACACTAAAGAATTTCCAAAATGATAAAGATTGATCTTTCTCCTGTCACCTTCTTTGAATGTCACTTGGTTTAGCTTATGTTTACATAAACCCTATCAGTTATATAATAAACTTGCAAAGCATGTTCATCACAGGTCAATTATGACAGGTTTTATGACTAAAAATATACAACTAAAATTTCCTTTTATAATGCCAAGGAATAAGTTAGCAGAGAAAAGACATTTGGCGGGCTTTAGTTCTGCATTTTAATTTGTGATTGGTTTAAAAGATACTTTGTTTTATTCTTTCAGAACTATCTGCTATTTTCTGCTATATTTTCAACTTCAGACCGTAGAAGTTAGTTTTGAAGATGGAAATTAATACCCCCTCATCTGTACTTTTTCCCTAAAATGTTTGAGTAAAGCTTTCCTCAATGTAAGTATACTTGCCTCCTTTCCTGATACTACATTTATCAGATCTGGTTTTAGGGTATGGTATTTGCTGAGAAGATGTTATGGACTGAATTGTGCCCACCCTCCACACAAAATTCACTGGCTGAAATCCTAACCCCCCATGTGACAGTATTTTGAGACAGGGCCTTTAAACAGATAATTACAGTTAACTGAAGTCATAAGGGTGGGGCCTTAATCCAACAGAACCGGTGTCCTTATAGGAAGAGGGAAAGACACTAGTGATCTCACTCTCTCTGATGTGCACACAGAGAAGAAGCCATGTAAAGATACAGCATGAAGGTAACTGTCTGCAAGCCAAAAAGAGAGGCCTCACCAGAAACAGAATCTACTGGCACCTCAATCTGCAACTTCTAGCCTCCAGAACTGTGAAAAAATAAATTTCTGTTGTTTAAGCTACCCAGTCTGTGGTATTTTGTTATGGCAGCCCAGGAAAACTAATACATGAGAACACATTGTGACCAGATGACTGGGATCAAGCATATCCAAGTTTGGGAGAGCAGGAGCTTTGTTTGTTTCAATATTTTTCCATCACATTCTTTCTCATTCTTAAATTCAAACTTTAAAACTATACTGAAAAAATAGTTAATTTCAGTTTAAATTATAAAAATACACTGAAAAAATGTGATTGATATTTTGTGATTCTTTGTGTTTTTGATGCCAGCCTCTTACATGTTTATTTATTTTTGTCTTACACTTTTTAGACATCTATGCAGTATTTTCATGAATAAATTAGTGATGTTACTTTATATGAACTTTGTGTACTTGGTCAAAACTGTTTTATCCAATCTTCTAATTCACCTTATTTGGTAGATTTGATTCTAAATGATTTTTAGTAACTTCAAATACAATTAGTGTTTTAGGAGAAATGTTTGCAGTTGTTGAGAATATGTAAAGCTGTTATTTCTTTGGCTCTGAAAGTAAATCTAAATGAGAATTTGCATATATGTTTGGGCAATAAGAACATGTTAGAAAAATGATAAAATTCATGACTTGGAAATAAGTCAATATTGATAAATTGAGCAACACATAAGAATTAGAGAAAAGAAAGTATAAAGTACTTTAGCTAGAGGTCAATGAATCAGGACAGGAGAAAGAAAAAGAGTTATTTACCTGATTACAAGAAACTAGCCAGGTAGTGTTGCCACATCAGTCAGGGGCCAGCATTATACTAGTGGAAATAACGATTTGTTACTTCTTAGCTCCACGGAGTCCAATCCCATCATATGTTGGGGACTCTTCAGGTCTAAACATTCAAATGAGTGATCTTTATTCAGGAATATATCTTTTAAAGATCCAAACATTCATTCATTATTCATTAAATATTCTTTTCATATCTACAATGTTTCAGATACTTTGTTGGATACTGGAGCTGTAAACCTCAAAACATAAATAAGACTCAGTCTTACAGTCAAGTATCTCAGACTAGTGGAAAAGTAGATACTTACAATACTGTATGACAGAAGCAAGCAAAGTAATTATGGGGGCAGAGAGTAACAATTCAGAAAAAAAAGTAAGAGAAGATTCTTGAAGGGAATGGACACTTTAAGTTTGGAGATAGATAAATTCAGAAGAATGAATTGAAATAGTATTCCATATTGAAGAAACAGATATCCGAAGAACCATAAACATTGCTGTATCATTAGTTACTTATAAAATGAAGGAGAATCAGCTTCATACACAGGGAGGGACCAGATCATGAAGGTTGTGTGCCAATATGAGAACAGTCATAAATGACTTTTAGGTCACTGCTATCAAGATTTGTGTTTTGTACAGATCACTGAGACAGCACTCCAGAAGGAAGGACAGATCTATGGGCAAAGTGATGAGTTAGGAAGCTACTGAAGCAATGCAGTTGCAAATTGAGAAAGGCAGACATTTAGCTAACATTAGCGAATCAGGCAAAAGGACTGATTGAGAAATGTTTAGATGGTCAAATTAACAGGATATTGACACTAATTGGAAGTAGGTTAAAGTGCATAATGGAAAAAAGTCAGTGCTAACTCAAGGATATCTGATGCTTGCAACTAAAAGAAAAGCAGTGCCTTTCACTAGGATGGAGAATGCACAGAGGAACAGATTCGAATGGTGTGATTTACGATGAATTCAAATTTAGATGTGTAGTCTTCTTTTCTTTCTCTCTTTCTTCCCCCTTCCCTCCCTCCCTCCCTCTTTTCCTCTCTCCCCTTCCTTCTCCCTCTCCCTCCTTCCCTTTCTTTCTTCCTTCCTTCTCTCTCCCTTTCTTTTTCTTTCTTTCTTTCTTTCTTTTCTTTCTTCCTTTCTACCTTTCTTTCTACCTTTCTTTCTTTCTCTTTCTTTCCTTCCTTCCTCCCTCCCTCCCTCCCTCCCTCCCTTCTTTCACCTTGAGTTACAGAGAAATGAATATATCCAGTTGACCTCAGATAAGTTATCTGAACTCAACCAAAAAAAAAAAAATCTCTTGAGACTCAATAAGAAATAGGGGCAGTGGTGGATTCCACTTTATGGATAGGACATGGTGAGTAGCTGTTGAGAGGCCCATAGTTCTAAACAGAGGAATGCAATAGCAAAAGTCCAGTCTTATGAACATAACCAAGAAATCTATAGAAGAGGGTGACAAAGGTGTGGAGTTACTACTCTTTGAGGCCACAGAAATTCCTGGAATTATGTCAATGGATATAGCAGTTCTCAATCTGGTAAACTAAGAGGAAAACAGTGGGAACACAATTATTATTTTAGGCCAATGAAGTTTGATAGAGTGGGAAGTTTATTCTGTATTTATCACTTCTGAAACACTCCCTACCCTTCTTTGCCCTTCTCTGTGCTCTATGAGGATAATTTATTTTATTGCATTAGTTGGGATTCCTTTCCTCTTGATTTCTAGTTGGGTTCAGATAATGCAAAGTATTGGCAGGAGACTGTGGGTTGGAAGGAAGTTTGGGGGGAATTATATTCTTGGTTCTCTCCCACCAGTCTGTGGCTGAATTAGTGGCATCAATTTTCTACCTGTAGCCATAGCTCCTTTTTGGCCATCCTCTGCCAAATTGAAATTTTCCTCAGGTTCAATTTACCAAAGTTCTTCTCCATTTAGACCTATGAATAATAATTCACATGGTTGCTAGTTACTGGGTTCCTAATCTTCCTTTGTTAGTTCCCTTAATTCTACCCATACTTTTATACATGACCTCCTTATTAAATTCTCTTTAATTTTCTCTCTGAGAAGCCATCCTTCTGGGACCAGAACTGATACAGTAATTAGTACCATGAGTAGGCCCAGGAAAAGGACCCTCAAAATAGGATTCTGGAATTTGGTATGTCATATATTTAATTAATTTATGGACAGTTTCCTTGCTGGAGAAAAAAATGAAACAGTAATAATCCAAGGCAGTGGTACTATGATCGCTTTAGTTATAAACAATAGCGGCATAGGGTTAAAGAGAGATGGAGAGTTGAACATTGGTAGAAAAAGTGGACTTAGCACCAGACGTATGGCATCAATGACAATTACAAAGCTTATTGGGCATTCTGAAATCTTCTGCTGCCCTAGAGAGTATATACAGTAAAGTACAAATTTAATGTCCTAAATTCATAAATTCAATAAACCTGATTAAAAAATTAGAAAGATTAGAGAGCCTCCTTGCTATTTTTAAAGTAATCCCTTATCTGAAGTATGTAAAGGGCAGACATGGCTGAAGTTAATCCTAGAACATGAATGCGATGTTTGTAGATTAGAAGAACCTAATAAATACACAGCTCTACCAGGCATCTTATGTTCAAAAAAGGGCAGTGATAGTGAAGCATTGGAACAATTCTCACTGAACGAACTTTTGGATAGACACACATAAATTTGGTACTGTTGGACTCCCTAATATATCAGGAAATTTTTTGAAAGTAGAAACAACATGTCCCTATCCCCATTCTTACAAGTACTTGAAATATCTTTTCAGGAACAAAAAGTCTTTTTCTTTTTAAATTTTTCAATATAATGTATTTTTGTTGAGAATCTATTATGTACATGGAACTGTACCATAGGTTAGAAGAGTACAATTTGATCTGATTCTTTTTTCTAAAATTTTTATTGGAGTATAATTGATTTACAACATTGTGTTAGTTTCAGGTGTACAGCAAAGTGAATCTGTTATACAAATACATGTATCCACTCCTTTTTAGATTCTTTTCTCATGTAGGCCATTATGGAGTATTGAGTTGAGTTCTCTGTGTTATACAGCAGATGCTTATTAGTTAGGAACAAAAAGTCTTAAGGACTTTACGTGCTTCATTGTCTAACAGAGGATGCTTATTTTCCTTGGAATGGTTCATCACCCCTCTTTGCCGCCGATTCATTTTAGCTCTCCTGAGCTAAATCCCTATATACTCCTGTATAATAATTTATCTGGGAGCAGACAGATTATACACCAAGGACTTGCAGGGTTTGCCAGTTTCCCTGGCAGGAATCCCAAGAGCATGAAAGCAAATGGAATCTAAGGGTGAAAGACAAAGAAGAACTGAGTATAAGATGATTATTAACATGAGTATATTCCTCCAGGACTCAGAATTTATTACATTGATTAGTTGTGTGGTTATAAAAGTCTACAGGATTCTTCAAAAGATAGATGATGAACAAGTTGAAAACCAACACAACGAAGAGGTTCCTCATGAATTTATAATCGCCTTCAGATACAGCATATGATCATAAAGTTAAATCTCCATGCTACTGTGTATGGAACATGTACACAGTTCATCATTCAAATAAACTCCAGAGGATCATTAAGCTTTCCAAAGTTTATTTTAATATTTTAATATATGTTGACATCAGATATCTAAATTAAATGTTCTGATTGAATTAATGTCTTGATGAATTGAAAGGGAAAAAAGTGATGTGCTCTTTAAATATCATGATTCCTTAGGCACAGATGTGTCAAATTTTCTCTTTAATTGTAAATACCACATAATAGATACTTGCCAACTGTGAGGATGACTCCCTTCTAGGCTTGGTGTACTATTTAATTAATCAAAGAGCTGGAAAACCTAGTATACTTGGAACCTATTACATAGGCGGACAACTATTATTCTGCTGCATCGTATCCACTAATTTTAAACAATTAAAAACAAAACGAAACATTCAAAACATTCCAGTATTATCACAGAGTTTTTGACCTTTGTTTGTAGGATGAATAGTCTATGTAGATATGGACTTCCTACATTTTATGGAGTTCGATACAAATTTTTTGGCTCTAAGGAAAGGAATTTTGAGTCCTTTTATAACCTTCTTTGAGGGGAAATATAATTAGTATTGATGATAGCCAGTAACAACTCCATTTACCTGATTTAAGATGAGTGCAAAGTATACATCTTTCTTCATCCATTATTAGCAATATTAATGAGCCCACTGGAAAAATTCTGGACCAAGTTTTCTCAGTTGGAGCCTTGCAATCATAACATCTTCAATTTATGACAATGAGGTGTAATATCTTTCTGGTTAAGGTAAATATGCATTTTGTTGCAACTCCCATGAACAAATTAATTTACATTAAAATCTTGTTTCCAAATTTCCCCCCATAAGTAACACTGATAATAAATGATTTAATTATACGCCAATAAAAATTTAAAAATACTTATGAAAAATCATATAACAATGATTTGGTTTCCTTTAAAAATATTCTTTATAAAATGCAAATTTAAAAAGTCCTGTCGGAATCAAAGCACAAGTTTCATTAATGCAAACAAAAAAACCCCTCTGTTCATTCACATAACTTATTACTCTCTGAACTCTAGAGGTTATTATATGCTATAAGATAAATAATAAAGGAAGTTGTTAAAGTTACAAATAGAATTTACATAAGTTGTTATAAATTGAGTAAAACTTATTTATATACGTCGGCAATATTTTGAATTGTAGGACTATTTTTGTTGAATATATTAAATATTTTCTTACTTGATATTTATTACTGTAAATTCCATTCACATTTTTGAATTTCATAAGACTTATTTACATCTCCAGATTTTTCCTTAGTAATAAGTAAGATATAGACTACTTGTGTAACACAGTTTTCCCTTCTGAGCTTTGTAAGCATTATTCCATTTTCAGAAAACTAACGCTGCCGAGTGAAAGCCATGCCAGGTTGATTTTTTCCTACATCTTTTACTAGTATTATTGTAGGATTTCTTCTCTAACCTTGAATTTGAGTATGAGTTTTGGTGTTGATTGTAATTTATCAATTTTCCTTGGGCAAAATGAGCTATTTTTAGTTTTTATGAGTCCTTGAAAAAAATGGGTCTTTCCTTTTTAGCTCCAATCCATTCTCTTAAAACACTGTTCTCCACGGCATCATTTCATCTCTTTACTGATGAAATCATAAATTGAAAAGGAAGTGATGAGGTAGGAGTTTACAACTGAGGACAAACAAGGGGCTTCCAAGATATTGGTAGAATTCTATTTTTTGATGTGAAGTGAGATTGTTATTATTATTATTTAAATACATATCATACATACATTCTCATCTATTGTATGTACTCACAATAAAGAATGCAAATATAAAAAGAGATACGTATGTACTCTTCAGTATGTTTCCTGGAAAAATTTAAACTTTGAACTATTTCTTCCTTCCATAAGTAATTGGGAGTTAAAAGGATATAATTTTTAGTATACCAGCTCTGACCTTTGCTGTGTGACTTAGACAAATCACTTTTATCTCCAAGTTTCATGTCCTTTCTATATATAATTAAAAGATTAGAGTATGTGATGTTAAAATCTCTTATAGCCTTTATATCACTGACTTCAGATGTGAGCTGTTGATAGCCAGGGTTTCTGTGTCATAACCAGCATGTAGCATTTCTCACTGACTGCATCAGTGATGAAGTAGTTTTTATTCTTTAATAAAAATTACAGGAATAGTGGGAATTACAGGCAAAGATTATAAAGCCTCTTGATTTTCTGCAAAAAAATTATTTTAGTGTGAAATATTACTGAATGAAAGAAAGTAAGAAGTACCAAGAAGTAGTCAAAGATATCCTTGGATATAAAAACAATGGCCATGTACAATTAAGTCTGTACAATTGGATTTAGGTAGCATCAATGGATAAATCCTTCATTTTAACATTATAATTTACTGAAATATATACATAATAGATCTTTCTTAACATGATATATTTCTATTGTTATCATGATGAGTATTTTTGACTCTTTTAGGACTTAAGATTCTTTAGAATTATGTAATTCTAAATTTGATCTCTATATTTCATTTACTCCATTATTTTCTGTTGTTGATGTCACTAACACTGAGAGCTTATTTTATTCCAGGTGATGTACGTATTGGGAATATAAATCTGAATAAATCAAAGGTTTTGGTAATATTCTTTACTTAGGTAAAAACAAAAATTAAAGAGAAATAGGAGTAATATTCTGAGAGTGAATGTCTAAAATTGGACTAAACATTTTGGAAGAAGTCTAAATACAGTAAAAATAATATAATTTTGAATGCTATTTTGCACATACACTCCATATACCATGAAATAGGAGATAAATGACCAAATATAACAAAACAATAATAACAACTATAAAATAAAATCTTTAGGAGGGAAATACTGCTATAAGAGAACTTTAAAAGAGAAGTAATAAGCAAAATAATTAACACAGAAAGTCTATAAAAGGTACGGTAAAAGTTTGAAAGAATGACACAAATAATCCACGAAAGAGAAAAAATCGAGATGACTCAATCAGAGAGAAGTTCATTAGGAATAACAGGCATCAGCTGTCCTACATAAATCAGCTGCTGTACCAGAAACATATAACAGGAAAAAACAGAATAGAGAAATCTACCTATATAGATTGATAGGAGAGGGGTCCAACAGCATCCTTGTAAACTTTTGTGATGTGATATTTTCCAACTATAGTCTGGAAATAGTAGTAAAACACGCTTCAGAGCTATTGGGCTCCTGATTTCAATGGAAATGAGATCCCAGACAGAAGTGAATGAGACTGCTAAACCTTGGGCGTAAGTTGGGAATGACTGGCATAATAAGCTATACTGATGTTGGTGTTCAGGTTGCTTTTTTCTTCAGAGATCTGTGAGGAGGGCTGACTCAGAGTCTCAAGGAATTAAACAGATGGGCAGTCTATTAAGGGCTACGTAAATCATGTAAATAGAATTCTGAGTCTGCTAGACATAAAACTGATTTCAATTCTTACAACAGGCATTCATATTTGTATACCTAGTTCCCAGATGCAGGGCTGTTAACAAATCCAGAGCCTTTTTTTTGCAGACATTATGTCAAGGGAAAAAAGTGAAACATTTTAAAAGGGGCAAAAAGATAAATGGGTATCCTTTCAGTAAAATGCTAGGCACTGTTTACATCCAGACGCACCTTCCAGATTTATCTGATATTGTAGGGATCTGAACCTTTCACTGTCTTTGATTATTTTGTAACTTTGTAGAGAAAAAAGTTACTTGTAGAGGGCTGATGGTGGTGCAAATAAGTCTGTTCAAAGTAATTCAAATGTACATTTCCCAGTGAAGGTGCAGTTGACATCCATCCATGAAAGACGCCAGCTTTGCATTTAGTTGCAGGCTCATTTCAGCCCTTCTGATTACCTGTACATGTATGTATTCATTGAATTCTCCCTTGAACCAATATTTACATTTTACTGCTTCCCTCTTAAAGGCAAAATTAAGGTCCTTGACACACATTAAATTTATACTTGTATGCAAGTTACCTTAAAAAAAATTGAAAAGAAGAAGTAAAACTGTCACTGTTTGCAGATGACATGATACTATACATAGAGACTCCTATAGATGCCACCAGAAAACTACTAGAGCTAATCAATGGATTTGGTAAAGTTGCAGAATACAAAATTAATGCACAGAAATCTCTTGCATTCCTATACACTAATGAAAAATCTGAAAGAGAAATTAAGGAAACACTCCCATTTACCTTTGCAACAAAAAGAATAAAATACCTAGGACTATACCTAGCGAAGGAGGTAAAAGACCTGTACTCAGAAAACTATAAGACCAATGAGAGAAATTAAAGATGACACAAACAGATGGAGAGATATACCATGTTCTTGGATTGGAAGAATCAATATTGTGAAAACGACTATACTACCCAAAGCAATCTACAGATTCAATGCAATCCCTATCAAACTACCAATGGCATTTTTTACAGAACTAGAAGAAAAAAATCTTAAAATTTGTATGGAGACACAAAAGACCCCAAATAGCCAAAGCAATCTTGAGAAAGAAAAATGGAGCTGGAGGAATCGCGCTCCCTGAATTTAGACTATACTACAAATCTACAGTAGTCAAGACAATATGGCACAAATTGTCTGTGGTATTGGCACAAAACCAGAAATATAGATCAATGGAACAGGATAGAAAGCCCAGAGATAAACCCACGCACCTATGGTCAACTAATAAATGACAAAGGAGGCAAGGATATACAATGGAGAAAAGACAGCCTCTTCAATAAGTGGTGCTGGGAAAACTGGACAGCTACATGTAAAAGAATGAAATTAGAACACTACCTACCACCATATATAAAAATAAACTCAAAATGGATTAAAGACCTAAATGTAAGACCGGACACTATAAAACTCTTAGAGGAAAACATGGGAAGAACACTCTTTGACATAAAACACAGCAAAATCTTTTTTGACCCACCTCCTAGAGTAATGGAAATTAAAAAAATAGACAAATGAGACCTAATGAAACTTAAAAGCTTTTGCACAGCAAAGAAACTATAAACAAGATGAAAAGACAACCCTCAGAACGGGAGAAAATATTTGCAAACGAATCAACGGACAAAGGATTAATCTCCAAAATATATATACAGCTCATGCAGTTCAATATTCAAAAAACAAACAATCCAATCCAAAAATGGGCAGGAGACCTAAATAGACATTTCTCCAAAGAAGACATACAGATGGCCAAGAGGCACATGAAAAGCTGCTCAACATCACTAATTATTAGAGAAATGCAAATCAAAACTACAATGAGGTATCACCTCACACCAGTTAGAATGGACATCATCAGAAAATCTACAAACAACAAATGCTGGAGAGGGTGTAGAGTAAAGGGAACCCTCTTGCACTGTTGGTGGGAATGTAAATTGATACAGTCACTATGGAGAACAGTATGGAGGTTCCTTAAAAAAACTAAAAATAGAATTACCATATGACACAGCAATCCCACTACTGGGTATATGCCCAAAGAAAACCATAATTCAAAAAGACACCTGCATCCCAATGTTCACTGCAGCACTATTTACAGTAGCCAGGTCATGGAAGCAACCTAAATGCCCATCAACAGATGAATGGATAAAGAAGATGTGGTGTATATATACAATGGAGTATTACTCAGCCATAAAAAGGAACAAAATTGGGTCATTTGTAGAGACGTGGATGGACCTAGAGACTGTCATACTGAGTGAAGTAAGTCAGAAAGAGAAAAACAAATATCGTATATTAACGCATATATGTGGAATCTAGAAAAATGGTACAGATGAACCAGTTTGCAAGGCAGAAATAGAGACACAGATGTAGAGTACAAACGTATGGACAGCAAGGGGGGAAAGTGGGGGTGGGATGAATTGGGAGATTGGGATTGACATATATACACTAATATGTATAAAATAGATAACTAATAAGAACCTGTTGTATAAAAAAATAAATTAAATTAAATTTAAAAATATCCGCTGCTAAATAAAACAAAAGCTTTCCTACCTCACAATTATATTCACAGCTATAATTCTGGTTAAATTTACATTTCCATTTTTTTCCCAATAAACACATTGCTTCTATAAATGTGTGAGCGGTCATTATAATTGCTCATCTTTCTTTTTTTTTTTTTGTATGAAAATTTTTTTTTTTTTTTTTTTTTTTTTTTTTATTTTTTAAACATCTTTATTGGGGTATAATTGCTTTACAATGGTGTGTTAGTTTCTGCTTTATAACAAAGTGAATCAGCTATACATATACATATGTTCCCATATGTCTTCCCTCTTGCGTCTCCCTCCCTCCCACTCTCCCCATCCCACCCTTCCAGGCTGTCACAAAGCACCGAGCTAATATCCCTGTGCCTTGCGGCTGCTTCCCCCCAGCTATCTACCTTACTACGTTTGTTAGTGTGTATATGTCCATGACTCTCTCTCGCCCTGTCAAAACTCACCCCTCCCCCTCCCCATACCCTCAAGTCCGTTCTCCAGTAGGTCTGCGTCTTTATTCCTATCTTACCCCTAGGTTCTTCATGACATTTTTTTCCCTTAAATTCCATATATATGTGTTAGCATACGGTATTTGTCTTTTTCTTTCTGACTTACTTCACTCTGTATGACAGACTCTAGGTCTATCCATCTCATTACAAATAGCTCAATTTCATTTCTTTTTAAGGCTGAGTAATATTCCATTGTGTATATGTGCCACATCTTCTTTATCCATTCATCCGATGATGGGCGCTTAGGTTGTTTCCATGTCCTGGCTATTGTAAATAGAGCTGCAATGAACATTTTGGTACATGACTCTTTTTGAATTTTGGTTTTCTCAGGGTATATGCCAAGTAGTGGGATTGCTGGGTCATATGGTAATTCTATTTGTAGTTTTTTAAGGAACCTCCATACTGTTCTCCACAGTGGCTGAACCAATTCACATTCCCACCAGCAGTGCAAGAGTGTCCCCTTTTCTCCACACCCTCTCCAGCATTTATTGTTTCTAGATTTTTTGATGATCATCTTTCTAGATGAATTTCAAATTATAGCTGGAGATATAAATGTAAAGAATAGGAAATAGAAATAATTGGAAATTCTGATGTAAGAATGAAAATGATATATTATTTCTATATACATAAATAGTTAATAAAATATGTAAAACATTATTTAATGACTTCATTTATTCATTTTTCCAATAAATTGTTTATCTATTATTCCAATAAATGTAGAGAAAATTATGGTCATGATAAGTAAATGAATAGTATTGATATTCTTCCCTGGGGTTAATAAATATTGCCAGTGGCATTGCTTTCTTAAATGAACAATTTGTAACTATCACAGTGAATGGAAAAATCCAAATTTTAATGTGAGAAGGAAAAAAAAAAAAACTTCCAGGCCTTCTACTTTGTTCTCTCATAAAACAAAATAAAGAATAAAGTTTCAGAAATTATATTCTGTACTATTTATATATGTGTATACATAAATACTTACTAGGAGTTCCCTGAAGGTCTCTCACACTCAGAAAAAAATAATTCAAAATGGTATATGTATTAACTTGGCAAAAAGTTGATATAATAAAATTCACAAATGTAATAAATATACTGAAATACGTTAACATTTTTAATAACATTTAAAATCTCTGCCTGAAAAAAGTTAAACTGGTTCTAATCCCCAAGAATATACTACATATATGTATGAAAAATATTTCTACTATCTAAGATTGTTAAAGAAAAGCAGCATGCTACCCATAAGCTAAATTTAGTTTATAAAAAATTCTAAAATGGTAGGGATTTGAAAAGAAATATTTATTTACTTTAGTATGAATGCAAAAGTATATGACAGAATCTACCAGTTCAAGAAGAACCTTTCATTTCATCAGTATTATTTCAGATTGTAATTTTACATTTAACTGGGTAATAATTAACTTCTGTCTCTTCTACTGGATAATAAGCTAGTAAATGAATGGTGAATGCGTCAAAGAACTCTTTGTCTTTCCTAAGACTCTATTTTCAAGGCATTGAGTCAGCTGAATGTTTAAATTCTGCCACTGCAATATGAATGCTATTATAAATATATATATATATATATATATATATATATATATATATATATATATCAGGACATTTTATCAGTTTTCTCCCAAAACAGCTTATTGCTACTAAGGGTGATTTTTAACTTGATTCCCTCAAATTTGAGGATAATATACTTTTAATTTTAAATGAAAACTGAAGGGAAAATATGATTAATTACATCCAAATTATTTTAAGATGAACTTTTCATTTTGGAAGAGGTTAAAAGAAGGGTACACTAGTATTTCAGTTTACTTATAACTTTAGGTTATATGTAATATACATGAAACTAGCTTCAGTGAAGGCAAAACAAGCAGAAAGGAGGAATAGGCTCTCGAGAGGGAAGAGTTGCTGATGTGGAGGTGGGGTTGACAGAGAGAAAAGAACAAAGACAAATCTTTCAATTTAATGTCTCATTTAAGCTCTGTAATAAAAATAATTCAGCAAAGACTACATCATGTTGATTGGATTATTACTGAACATATTTTTAATAATGAAAGTGTATTCAACCTTCCAAAGTCACAAAACTGTTAGTTACCAGCCAAAAAGATCTTAGAGGTAACTGAAAAGCACGTATTATTTTAAGAAGTATTTTTTATGAATATAAATAATTACTTAAAATTTATGTTAAAATTCCCTTTTTGTGGCTTTATTTTTGGCCTGGGTCAGTTGGGTTGAATGTTTGATTAACTATGCACATATTTTTTGATCATGTTTTAAAGTGTGATTTCATTCCTTGGTTTTTGATTCTATCTTAGGATCACGTTTAATTAAAACCTGAAGAAAAAAATACTACAGTACATTATTTCTCAACAGTAAATGCATGAAATCAAAG
Organism: Phocoena sinus; assembly: GCF_008692025.1. Taxonomy (NCBI): domain Eukaryota; kingdom Metazoa; phylum Chordata; class Mammalia; order Artiodactyla; family Phocoenidae; genus Phocoena; species Phocoena sinus. Next base: position 40,770,402 of record NC_045774.1, read on the forward strand.
TTATTCACATATAATAATAAAGTCCTACCTGTTCAAGAAGGCTTATTAATTTATATTCTAATCAAATACATTTGAAGTACAGAAATGTAATTATTTCCTTTGGTTCCACCTCCCTTCACTTATTACCTTCTTATCTCTGACATGGCAGCTTTTCTTTGATCATACCAATTACACCTGAAGCAGCTGGCATGTTCACTGGCAGATCACTATAAAGAAGTTCAAGGGCACTTTATAAACAGTGTTCAGCTGGGTTTTTTTGTTGTTGTTATAGGCATTGATGCATTGTGCCATTTTCCTGCCCACTTACCTAAATTCAAATAGCCTAGTATAGCATAAGCTCGGCAAATGCAAATCACCTAGAATATGCAAATTACAAGTTTGTTTAAAAATGTGGGTGTTTAGTTAAGGATGCTAAATCATCTTTCCATCTAAAGCTATTTTGCTTAATTACAAACTTGAAATGAACGTAGAAAACAATCCTACTCCCAAATTACTCAGAACCAACATACACTTCTTTGGCACCCTCTTAATTAAATCTGGCTTCTGAACATTAATTACGAACTCTACAGAGGTAGAAATGAAATGAATGAATTAAGAAAATTTAAAATATATGCATAATGCTGACCATATAATGAGAAAGTTGTTTTTGCAGAAAAGAAATCTCAACTCCTAAGTAACTGTTGCAAGAAAATCATATAAATTTGGTATTATATGATGCAAGGACTTAAAGTGAAGACTGAGCTGACAAGATTATATAATTGTATATAGGAAATAACTAGCTTCAAGCTGAATTTATTATAAAAAATCACTCTTAAGCATTATCTAAATGTAATATATTACTAACTCAAGAAAATGCTTTTATTAATTGCTATGTATTTAAGTTTATGTACTTTGAGCATACTAATGCATCATGTTAAGAAAGATAACTAGATAATACTGACATCATTGTCAAATCTGACCAAGTTTAAAGAGTCTCCATCAAGCATATCAAGTCAACATTTCATTTTATTTGAAGAAATAAAATACATTGTAACATGTTTGCCAACAGGGCCACTACTAGCCTCTATAGTGCTTTTACACAAATTATCAAGACAAGATCCTTCCACAAAATACTTTATTTCCATATGTCAGAAATTTGTCAGAATATACTACATTATAAAAAGAAGATAGTTTATAGCTTTCTGTTAGAAAATGTTCACAGTATATATGCAAATTGACTGCCTCTGATGCAGATGACGCATCATAAGGTGACTCAACCACGTTAGAGGTTTTCAGTTTGTTTCATTGAGAAATATGCTCTAAAACACTCCATTCACAGTGTATGTGTGGGGACTGTCTTCAGATATTAACTACAGGTTGTGGAAATTATAATATAGATTTGCATTGATGGACGAAAATTGACAACACCAAGAGAAATGTCAGTGTGCAATCTAAAGGTAATCTGTAAGAAATGTAAACATCTCGATCATAATAATTTTTTATGGATATCAGGAAACTTATCTGCCTATCACACTTTAAAATATACTACACCTGCAAAAGAACAAACAAAATAACCCAAAGAATAGACTCTTCAAGTATACAGATTAAAATAATAAATAATCATCAATAATGGCTACAAGGGATTATGCATTATTCATTTTTTGTGCACATATTAATGCAGTCATTCATTTATTCAAAATATTCTCTGAGTATTTTCCATTGCACTACTTACTGTAATACCAGTTGAAGGTATTAACACTGCAAAAGTCTAGTGAGGAGGCAGCAAATAAACAATTCTGATACAATGTGGTAAGTTCTGTAAAGGAAATAAGGAAAGATCAACTTGAATTTGATATTATTTTCCCCAACTTATTTCTCTGTAGGAATAATATAAGTTTAAATTGCACTGAGAATTTTGGATACATTAACTGATGTTGAATAATAATATGCTATGAGAATTTTCTGAAGTGAAGATTCTTAATTAACACCATATCAAAAATAAAATTACAGATAAAATTGGGATTTATATGTTTAAAAACATGAAATTATGTACATAAGAACAAAATAATTTTTTGTGCACATATTAATACAGTCATTAATACTACTCTCACTGTGAAGTAAATTTCTCAATATATACATAACTAAAAGCAATAGACATGAATAAAAAATTATAAAAGAACTTCCATAAACGGGATTGTGAATTCACCTACAAAAGCAATAGAAAACGTGAAAATATTTCAAAACTTACTGAAGCCAAATAAATGCAATTTAAATTTAGAGGCCATTTTTAACTTAAAAGATACAAAATTTTTCTTTTTCTTTTTAATGGTAATCTTATAAAGGCCTGGGTTTTTCAGAAGTGAGCTCTATTTTATACTAGTGGGGCAATGGTAAATTAGTGCCAAATTCCTAGAAAGAAATTTGGCAAAATTTAACCAAAGGCAAATAGGAATTGGGAGAGGAATGCTTGAGAGAAGAGAGAAAATAATCAGAGACAATTCTTCTCTCATTTGTGCTTTCAGAGTATGTCTAACAGACCCATCATTAGGGCTAACCACTCAAAAGTGGCCCTTTTGATAAACTGTAGCCATTTTAATCTTCTTAAATGAGTTTTCATTCATATAAAAGTTTCACTCAAATATCTGGACATGACTTATTAGTCATGTATGACTATGTGGGAAGTATTTATTCCCACATAGTCATACATGGGCACATTAGCTTTTACAACATCACTGTCATGTTTATAACACTTCTTTCTGTTACTTGTACTTAAAAAACCTTATTTGCATACATGGGTATATTGAGATAAATATGCCAATTAAAATGTATTTTAAAAATGAGTCTTCTAAAATCTTTCTTTTTGCATGTTATTTTCCAATTGTCATGGTTTTGATGAATTTCTCAGGGAACATGCAGAATCAAACAAGAGCCAGCCAAACTATTACTGCTTTTATTTATCAAATTAAAAATAGGCCACAAGACTACTAAAAAAATGCCTAATAATTCATCTTTTTGGAATGTATTCTAAAGAGCAGACCAAATATGCAAGAAGCTACCTGTTTTTTACTTTTTTCTTTTTTTTTCCTGACAAAATGGCCACTGTATTTCTGCTAAAGTGACACTGACACAATGCAAAGAGCTTAAGAGCAGGACACTTTAGATGGGAAAGGCGTAGACCGTGCAAAAGGTATACTATAAAAATTCATTTTGGTTACAGTATCCTTTTTTCTTCATGCCTAATACAGTATGTGATAAAAATACATGTGTAAATAGGTACAAATAAATTCTTTCTATAAGTTCTTTCTGGAAGTATGTAAAACAAAAATTTTATAAGATAGCATTTTGTCATAACAATTATGAGATAAACTTTTGTCCAAATGACATATAAAATACATATTTTATATATCACTGCACTTAAAATTGACAATATTTTTGCTTTGCTGAAATTCTGTAATATGTAATAATTTTACATTTTAAAAAATCAAATAATTTTTACACATGGTAGCAAAGCAAACATCTTCCTTAACGTTCCCAATATTTATTCTTCCTTTGTTAGGTAAAAATGTTTAACTGTTACTGTTTTAAAATCTTCTGATAGTTTTTACCATATCTATAAATAAATATCTAAATATATATTATTGTTGATTAACTTCAGACATTATATAGCATGTAAATCTGATTAATAAGTATTAACACATTTAAAGCATTTGTGCTTGTTCTATTTCTACATCTTCCTCCAAATATAGCTCTAGAATGATTTTAATCCCTTATTTACATTTATAAATTTAAACAATACTTTAAATTAATACTTTAAGTTCTCTCTATAATTCAATCACTTTTTGGCATTTTCACTCAATGCTATTTACTCCCTGTGTAATCATGGTCAAATCCTTCGATATCTGTGTGCCTCCAGGTTTTTCATGTAAAAAAACCTGGTTCATGAATTTGAGTTTTTCAATGAATTATTGGATGTGAAGCATTTAGCACAATGTCTTTCTATGGTAAGTGCTCAAAAATTACAATACACTATTTATAATATGAAGATATAACTTCATCTAACCTCTCTTTTTCTTTTCTTCTCCATTCTCTATTAACTATGCTTTACATTGTCAAAGATTGTTAACATTCACATTCTGTCTTATAACTGTCCTAAGATTATAAGAGATAGTAAGTTTAAACAGATCTATAACTAGTATGGAGAAATAGTAAGTTTAAACAGATCTATAACTAGTATGGAGATGGAACCAGTAATCAAAAGCCTCCCAACAAAGGAAGTCCAGGACCAGATGACTTCACTGGTGAATTCTACAGCACATTTAAAGACAAATTATTGCAATACTTCTCAAACTCTTCCAAAAAATTTAAGTTTGGATCACTTCCAAACTTATGTTATGAAGCCAACATTGCCCTAATACCAAAGCTAGACAAAGACACCATGAAAAAGAAAAACTACAGGCCAATATCCCTGATGAATATAGATGTAAAAATTACCAACAAAATACTAGCAAACTGAACCCAACAATACATTAAAAGGATCATACACCATGGATAAATTTCAAGTATTTATCCTTGGAATTCAAGGGTGGTTCAAAATAGAAAAATCAATTTATGTGATACACCACATTAACATAATGAAAGATAAAAATCACATGATTGTCAATAGATGTGAAAAAAAAAAGTGTTTGGTAAAATTCCATACTCTTTCATGATAAAAATCTCAACAAACTAGGAATAGAGGGAAAGTACCTCCACACAATAAAGGTCATATATAAAAAGCCCACAGCTAACATTAGACTCAGTGGTGATAAAATAAGTTTTTAAAAAAAATCTAAGATCAGTAACAAGGCAAAGATGCCACTTTTTCCTCTTTAAGATAGCACTGGAAAGCTTAGCCTGAGCAATTAGGCAAGAAAAAGAACTAAAAAGCATCCAAATCTAATAAGAAGTCCCTCTTCCAGATGATATAATCTTATATGTAGAAAACCATAAATACTCTGCAAGAAACTGTTAGAACTAATAAACAAATTCCTCAAAGATGCAATATACAAAATCAACATACAAAAATCGTTTGCATTTCTATACACTACCAATGAACTATGTGAAGAGAAAAACCCCATTTACAATAGCACACAAAAAATATTTAAGTATAAATAACTAAAAAAGTGAAAGATTTATGTACTGAAAATTCCCAAAAAATTAATGAAAGAAATTAAAGAAGACACAAATGGGAAGGCATTCTGTGATAATGAATTGGAAGAAACAATATTAAAAGTTCCATCATACCTAGTAATCTACAGATTCAGTGCAATCTCTATTAAATTCCCATTGATAATTTTTACAGAAGTACAAAAAAAAATCTAAAATTCATATGGAACCACGAAAGAACATGAACAGCCAAATCATACTTGAGAGAGAACAAAACTGGAGGCATCACACTTCCTGATTTCAAAGTATATTACAAAGTTACAGCAATCAAAACAGGATGGTACTGGCATAAAAACAGACATATAGACAAACAAAACAGAATAAAGAGTACAGAAATAAATCCATGCATATAAGGTCAATTAATCTTCAATGAGAGTGGCAAGAATGCACAGTATGGAAAGGATAAGTCTTTTTCGTAAATGGTGTTGGGAAAACTGGATATCCACAAGCAAAAGAATGAAATCAGACACTTATACCATACACAACAATCAACTCAGAATGGATTAAACATTAAACATTAACATTAAACATTAAACACTTAAACATTACACCTGAAACTGTAAAACCCCTGGAAGAAAACACAGGGGAAATGCTTTATGACACTGGTCTTGAAAATGATTTCACAACTATGATACCAAAAGCAGAGACCACAAAAGCAAAAATAGACACGTGGGACTATATCAAATCAAAAAGCTTCTGAATAGCAAAGGAAATAATCAACAGAATGAAAAGACACTCTACAGAATGGGAGAAAATATTTGCAAAACCATGTATCTGATAAATGGTTGAGCTCAAAATATATAAGGAACTCCACAACTCAATAGCATAAAAACAAATAACCCAATTTAAAAATGGGCAGAGGAACTTAACAGACATTTCTCCAAAGAAGACATACAAATGGCCAACAGGTATATGAAAAACTGCTCAACATCACTAATCATCAGGGAAATACAAATCAAAACCACAATGAAATCACCTCACAGGATGTCAGGATGGCTGTTATAAGAAAAAAAAAAGACAAAACGTTGGCAAAAATATAGAAAATTGGGACCCTTCCCACTGGTGGGAAGGCAAAATAGTGAAACTATGTAAAACAGTATCAAGTTTCCTTAAACATATAAAAATAGAAATACCATATGATCCAGGATTCTCAATTCTTGGTATAAATCCAAAAGAGTTGAAACCAGGATCTTGAGGATACACTAGCAGGCTCACATTCATTGCAGCATTATTGAAAATAGCCATGAAGTGGAAACAACCTAAATGTTCATTGAAGGCTGAGTGGATAAAGACAATGTGGTATATACATACAATGGAAAATTATTCAGCCTTAAAAAATTCTCAATATGTGAAAACACGGATGAAACTTGAAGACATAATACTAAGTGGAATAAGCCAGTCACAGAAAGACAAATAGTGCATGACTCCACTTCTAAACGATACTAAAATAGCCAAACTTATAGAAACAGAAAGAATCGTGGTTGCCAGGGGGAGGAAAGAGGAGAAAATGGGGAGCTACTGATGAACAGGTTTAAAGCTTCAGTAATACAAGATGAATAAGTTCTATATAACTACTATACAACATTGTGCCTACAGTTAATATTGTATCGTACACTTAAAACTCAGTTAAAAGGATAAATGTCAGATTAAGTTTTTTTACCACATTAAAACAATAATTTTTTAAAAAGAAATTAGGGTTCACTGTAGAACAAAGTCATAATGACCTATTTTTCCAGAAAGATCAACTTCATTTATTCTTTTAAATGTTTAAGCTAAATATTAAACTAGAAATACAAATAGCAAATGCTTAAGGAAAAAACAAACAAAACCTTATAATTCTAAAATTCAGAAAAATTACTCTTGATTGAAGTTCAAATTTACCTTAAGTTTCCTGACAATCATGACACAAAAGAAAAAAAACTGTCAATTATACAGTGAAGCTTATCAGACAGGAAGTAAATCTCAGGGTAAAAAGTAACAAAAATTAAACTTTCCTTGATTTTATAATCTAAAATAAGTCTTCATGTAGATCTTACATAGTAGACTCTAACTTTTATAAAAAGTATTCTTAGTAATATATGTATAACAAGTATACATATAACAACTATTCTTAGTAATATATGTGTAACAAATATATGTATAACAAATATATGTATAACATGGTGAAAAAGACCATGTAAAAATATTTTTTAATATTTGTTTATGGTATTTATGTGTTGATTATATATTCTACTCCCTGGATATTTCCAATTCTCATTCTTCTAGACAGAGATGACAGCTGCACTTCTTTGCTCACTGTGGTTGTCCAGCCATATGAATGGTTTAGTTAATGGTTCCTAAGTGTAAGTGCCATGTGTTACTTAATTGCCCATGTGGGTTCTCCACAGCACTCTTTTCCTTCTGTCATGGTACAGTGATGATGTTCATGATAGTAGCCATTCCTTAGCCTGTGTACCAGAGTGAGAATAATTCAGAGCGGGGCATCTGAGACTAGAAATGAACATAAGGCATGGACAAGAAATAAAGCCTATCTGAAGTCTCTGAGATTAGGGAGTTACTATTCAGCATAACCTTGCTTCACATTGTGAGTTTCAAAACTGAATTCATTCAAAGTCGTTTTATGTTGTACTAAAATCTTTAGACCAAGTTATATTTTGTATAGTATCTTTTAACACAAAGATATTTTTGAGTAGCACAAATGACATAAACATAAAATTTTCTCCAAGCATCACTTCGCCTTTGACAGGAGCTAGATAGAAGACCATTCCAATTTGCTCTCTTACTACTCTTTACTCTCTTACTACTAGAAGTATAGGGTTACTGTAAAATAACGGACAATTCAAATGTTCTAAAACCCAGAATGAGTCTGTAGCTGCATTATGAAAATTAAAGTTTAACAAATCTTTTAAAAAAGAATGTACCACTTCTCCTCTTGTATACAGAAATTACTGCAAGAAAAGTAGAAATGTTCTCAGAAAGTAACTTGGAGTTTCCCCTTCCAAATATGAATTATCAACTGACTGGTATATTAAAATTTGTTCTATAATATTCACTACCCAATTTTAAGGAGGAAAATTTAGATCTATAATTTTTAAAGGACATTTGCTATGAAGTTTTAATTTCAGCATCCTAACGTCAGGAACACTGCCTTCACATCTCCCGTCTATGTGCTTTTTCAATTCCTTTTTATATTTCCTTCTCTTCTCATGCTGTCCTCTGGCTTTGCAAAAATCCAACTTGCCCTGACATTACAGGTGGGTCACCTTCCCTCAGAAATTCCTTGATACTTAACTCCTTCGCAAATATTTCTTCTTTTCTTTTCCTATAGTATAAGTTGTAGATCAGAACTCTCACACTTGAAAACTCAAACCAATTGTAAGTATAAATTAATAACTGAAAGACAGTGGACTTCCCATTCATGGTTGTGTGTCTCCTGGAATATAGGAGCAATCCTTAGTAATCCACAGGAACTGCAGAGCATAGAAAGTATTTTTGAAATGTGGTGTTTTCAGTACACTTCAAACCATACTACATACATCAAAGTTCTCTCCATCTATTACTTAGAAATGGACACTACTTTCTAAAAACAATATACAGGAAATTGGCTCGATTTCTTTACCATCAGGGCATTTACTTGTTACATTAATGCATATGATTGTTATTAGGAGTATTAGCAGTATTGTGTTACCTTAATAAAAGGTCAGAATCCCCCCACATGCTAAGTACTTTGATTTATGAAGTTTACATAAAGAAAAATCTTAAAATTACAAAAGTCACTTTTTCCAAAAATAAAACTCATTAAAACAATAATTTCTAGAAAATCAGTAGACATATAATTAAAATGTGAGTTTAAGCTAAAGAAACACATACAGACACATGCACTACATACAGACACAATCTTTTTTTTTTTTTTTTTGCGGTACGCGGGCCTCTCACTGCTGTGGCCTCTCCCGTTGCGGAGCACAGGCTCCGGACGCGCAGGCTCAGCGGCCATGGCTCACGGGCCCAGCCGCTCCGCGGCACGTGGGATCCTCCCGGACCGGGGCACGAACCCGTGTCCCCTGCATCGGCAGGCGGATTCCCAACCACTGCGCCACCAGGGAAGCCCCAGACACAATCTTAAAGACCGACTTTGTCAGGTCTATAGCTGACACAATATGCTCATTAAATTGGGAAAATTAATTAGATCATCCAGTTTGTGATGCTCAGAGTCTAACTGTCATTATGTAGTAAAAAAAAGTACACATCATATTTGTTTCTGAACCAAAAGTTTTGCTAATACACATGCTGTGCATTTACATTTGTGCTACTCCAACTCCTATATTTGTGCTCAGATTAAAAATAAAAAAGTAAAGGAAATATATAAAGACACAGGAGACAAAAGAATTACAACTAGGAATTATAAGACATGGAATTCAAAAAGAAGAATTATTGATGTTTGAGTAGGTAGGGAATTGAGAGAATGAAGTGTGAAGTTGTAGTAGAGAAATGAGAATCAGAAGCTACTGGAGAAGTGGTAATGTTGGAATGGGGCAAATTCAGATAGGAGAGAAATAGGAACACTCACTTATGGAAAGAATTTATCCCAGACTATCCTGTTAGCCATTTTTTCCCCAAATACTCTTCATAAGCCGATATTATTTTAGAGATTGAAAGGATCTAATAGTCATTAGTTAAAACCTCTAATTCAACCTACTGAATTGCTTTGGGCCACCAAGCTGATTAAAGGTAGAGCCAAAGAGAACGCAAGTATTTTAATACCACTCCAATCTGATTTTCCTCCTGCATCAAGTAAACATGAACAAAAAAAATAAAAATATGATATAAATGATAGGATTTACTGGTGATCAAACATCTATTCAATGCATTTTTCAATAAGAAACCTATTTCAAATCGTCAACCACTGCTATTCCTAAATTGTACACTACTATTTTAGCATAAAAATTGTGTACCTAACATACCCAAATTTGAATTAATCAATCAATGCAACTATTCTTTTATAACCCACTCATCTTTCTAGAAAATTTATTACCACCTTACACATCCTACTGCTGCAGATGTATTTTGAGTTAGCATTTCCAGTCTAATACTATTTTGTTCAATTTTATGAGTGAATTGGGTTTGCTGGAGTACATAGCTAATTAGATTCAATAACCTAATTTTTAGAAATATAAAATATTATTTTATATTAAGTATGTGAATTAGTATCAATAATGCATACTTCTACTCTTAAATTAGTAATATCTCTCTTAAATTTTGGTTGAAATGCAGGAACTCCTAATTTGCTCCCTGTTTTTAGACAGAAATTATTATACAGATATAAAGGTTTTCAAATAATCAGAGCTAACCCCCTTTAATCACTAATGCTTTTTTTATACTTTATGCATTTTAATGGAGTTTTTTTAGAATCCCTTTCTGCATGACATTGTCCCCTTAAACAAACAGTAAATCTTACATGTTTCGTGAGGAATCCAGCTCATAATTATTTATATAATAGATCTTTAGTGATGAAAGAATCTAGTCTGGTTTGGCCCCTTCATTTTGTAAAAGAATAAACTGAGGCTCAGTAAGAGAATCATCTTCGCAAGGGACTGGAAAGTCTAGGGCTCTAACCCAGGTCTAGGGGCTCCTTCTACCCACCTCATTTGCCAGATTCCTTTCTTCCCTCTACAGTTGAGGTGAATGGAAACTTTTGTCCATCAGTCTACACTATAGTGTTGAATTCTTTAGTACATTTCAGCCTTTATGATTGTATTTTACCTTGGCATCATTTCCTATGTTTGATTGCATTTAAAACACTGTAGCCTAGAAGCCTCCTTTTGATGCTAATAGTAGGTTAGAAATGAAAAACTAGGTAAGCAAGCATTTTATAATTGAGTATAAGCTAAATATAAGAAAATAGGACTTGAATGAGTGACTAAGAGTATCCTGTACAATAAAATACATGTTTTCCTCTCTGCTTATTTTGGGGAATACATATTAGCAGATTAAGTATATTATGTTTAATTTCTCAATTCTGGCATGGTCATTTTAGAGACTTGTGGTGAAGTTTTGTCATGATGTTTTAAGTCAAATGTTAGAATAGATTTTCTGTAATTCCTAATGCCTTTCCTAAATTCAAATTTATTCTGAAAATTGTTAGTGGCTGAAAAGATATATATATATATATATATATATACATACACATATAAATTTATTCAAAATGTGTAAATCTAGAAGTTGTGTTAAAGTAAAAGAAAAAGTAGAGTTTGAATAAACACACACACACACACACACATACACACGTATAATAATGTTTCTGTGTATATAAAGTCTGAGGGGCAGAGTACACCCACAAAATATCTTAAATTTTAAAGATAATCTTTAAAAGAAAACTGAAACACAAGGCATTCATCTTTATGTTTCCTTCTGTTCTGAGTGGTTCCAGACTGAGTTTTGTTTGTGTTCCAGAATGTTTCCAGACTGGTTGAATTGAGTTGTACAAAAGGCTAGGGGCATATTTCAGCTCACCTGATGTCTATTTTTATGATCTTTAGATAATCTACACCATTCAAACCTGTACCATTTCCAAAAGACTTTGGAACTAATTGGCTCCTAAAGGTTCAGGAAAAAAGGAAAATATTTTTACCTCCTGTGCATCACAGAAGGCTCACACTTCTAAGCATCTCTGTTCGTCATGTTTTCCTCCAGGCTTGCTTTCCAGAGGACCCTGAGATGGAGGGACCAGGGAGGTTTCCTTTCCAGAAAGCAAATGTCATTGAGTTGCTTTGTTTCAGGGTTATTTGAAAGCTGAATACCTTCCTGAGGAATTGTTTCTACAGTGATTGCCAATTTTCTGCTTGAAAGGTTTATGATCAAATCATCTCTGGTAGGAGTTTTTAGTTGAGATTCTTTCTACTGCTGATGTTTGAGGATATATGCTAGCACATGTTAAAATTTTTTTCTACTGTAGTTAACATTTACAATTTTTAGCACTCACTAAAAATGAATTATCCAAAGCATATGGCTTAGAAACTGACAGATTTAATTTCAAGGAGGAATAGATGCATATAAGATTATAAAATTGAAGGTGGGAAGACTGTGGGTAAAACATTAAAAAAATGTAGACAATAATCTTCAAATAAGCTTTAAGATGTAAAGATTTTGCTAAAGAATCAACAATGTTTCCTGGAACTTAACAAACACACAAGAAAATGTCTAATATAAGTTGATATAGCAACTACAATTTAACACTTCAATAAACAAAGTAACTTAGATTAAAATACCCTTACTTTCTTTCGTTTCTGCTTTTCAAATATCATCTAAAAGAAAACTAACTTTCTTAAACTATTCTCATTGTCTGTCTACAGATCATGGCCTTCAGTATTCTCAGGGAGTAAAGTTTAAGTGAAATAATGAGTGACATTCTTTATGAAGACAATGTAATAATAACAATAATTCCTGCGTGGAATTAACAGATCTAATGTATTGCCCAAGAACACATTGCCCAAGAATAACTCTATAACTCACGTATTGCCCAAGAATAACTCTATAAATTAAAAGTGCTTCATGTACCAGAATTCTGTTTAATAAAAAAAGGAACATTTACATCTTTTTCAGAAGCTATAATCACTAATTCTCTCCATTATATCTGATCTTCCAATTGTTCTAGGATTCAGTAAATTAAATATAGAATAAGTTACATTTTCAAATATCAGAGCCATTTAAAATTTTGGCTCAATATGTTCCATGTCAGAAATAAATGCTCCTACTTTGACCACCTAAAAGAGAAATATATATGGAGAAGATGTATAAATATATACATGTAAATCCCTTCCAGAGAATTAATTTCAGTCTAATGCACCTAAAATTAAAAATTGCTAAGAATATTAGTGGAATCATTGTTTAAATATTATAATTTATGGATCATTCCCAAAAGTAAGAAACATTAACTAGGTGATGACAATAATGGTAGTGAATTTCACAGTAACTTGAAACATTTTTAAATACCTCTCAATTATTTAAACTAAACAAGAAAACATTATGATTTCATGTTTTGTATTTTTTGTGTACTGAGTAGCTTATAATGTTTTGTGTGTGCCCAGAAAATTGTTTTGTTGAGCCCACATAAAAAAGAGAGATGAGAGAAACCTCAAATTTAATGTCATAATTTTAGAAAGCCATGAATTCCCTTTCCTAAATCTAGAATCAAACTGACTCTCTCCATTGCATTCCTAACCTTGTATTTCATAAATCTGTCCACCACACGGTAATGAAATATTGAGATCTGAGTTTGTTAACTTTTCCATTATAGCCAAAACATCCAGTAGAGACTAAATTAAAGCATTGTGATAGTCACCTCCAACTTTCCCAAGCCAATTAAATGAACTTCACAAAACACAATTTACTAGGTTACATATAACTTCTAGGTAGAGTAATGAATATATATGTAGGAGCATAAACATTTTCTGAGAAAAAGAGGTCATTTAATGAATGGCCACGGCATACAAAAAATAGAACATGACTCATCTGGAAAAGTTAAAAACTTTCCTCTACGTTACCTTGTATCCATAGAAAGGACATTTTAGATTTCCTTTTTTTAAATTTTTTATTGTTTGGCCACACCCTGTGGCCTGCGGGATCTCAGTTCCCCCAACAGGGATAGAACCCGCCCTTCCTACACTGAAAGCCCAGTCTTAACCACTGGACCACCAGGGAAGTTTTGAAAGCATAAAGCAAGCACCCACATGGAAACAAAATAGTGAATTTTAAACAGTAAGAACCACAGATGCTAGTGTACAATGTGCATACTGAGAAACCAGAATATACCTCCTAAGAAAGAAGTTTTGATGGGACACAGATTCTGGTTTCATTCACTCATTCATTCAAAATCATTAAGGAGTTGTATTCTGTCAAGAATTGGTCTGCACAAATGCTAAATCATTCTTACCTCAAGTAGTTTCAATATAATTGGGTATTGGAAAGGGCACGTAAAAACAGAGACGATACAATATAGTGTAATAATTTCTATGGCAGAACTACAACAGTTGATATTGGAACATATAAAGGGTTCCCCAAAGCTGAACCCCAGAGGCAGAACAACCTTAGAGGAAGCTTCTTGGAGGAGGTGATGTTTCAGTTCTGGAGGATAAATAGAAGTCATCTAAGAGGGGAAAGGAAGCACATGCAACCACTGGAGAGGAGACTGGTATAGTGTACATTCTGGGACTGGGAATAGTTCCCATGTCTTGTGCTATAACAAAGAAGAAATTAGTGGTGAGATGGGGTGATGGAGAAACCAGTCACCAATTAGGCAAGAGTCTAAGAACTGAGTCTATTACCTTTTATTACAGATAATGAGGAATAGCTAAAGGATTTTAAACAGGCATGGCATATCATATCTTTTTTATTTGAAGGGAGTAAGGACTAGAGGTATGGGATTGATTAGGAGATTGTTTTTATAATCTCAGTGAGAATTGAGAATGATAGTCCTTAACATTTTGGAGGAGATAAAAAGAATTGGGCAGATTAAGGAGGTCTAAATGGATTGAATAGGATTTGGTAGCTGATTACATGAGTAAAAAGGAGAACTAAATGATGCTTTCTGATTTTGTGATGTTGAAAGCTGAGTGAAAGGCTGGGACATTCACTGACAAAGGGAACATAGAATTAAAACAGATTTAAAGTAGAGAAGGAGATTATTAATTGATAAAATGTTTGGTTTTATACATATTACACTTATGGTATTATACTTTGGATTATCTGGTTGGAGATCTCTAGTGAGGAGATGGACATATAGTTTTGGAAAATTAGGTTGAAGATTACTGTCTTGAGATTCATCACCATGTCGAAGGGTACTGAAACTTTGGCATACTTTTGGTGAGATTAAATGAGAAGAGGATTGAAAGTGGAACTCTATAGAACATGAACATGATCAGCATGTTCAGAGAAAGGGGAAGAAGATAAAGGATTATTGAAAAATGAGAGATAGAAAATCAAAGTATCATTATATAAATCAAAGAAGTAAAAATTTCAAGGCAGATGCCCTCAACACACTTTCAAACCATTTTAATTAAGGTAAGATAACTTAGAACCTTAAAAATGTCCCTTGGATTTAGAAAAATTACCATGGCAAGAATACTTTTAATGGTATTACGGACTAGGGAAGCACGCTGCACAGAGTTACAGAGTAAATGAGAAGTAAACAAACAGAATCGATTCACTGGATAATTAGTGAATTCCTGCTAGGCATAATGCCCTATACAAGAAGTTTGAGGTAAAATTATGAAGACAATAGGCATGGTTTCTATTCCATACACAAGGTAAGCCTCAATTACATGCACTCTGATAAATCCTGTGATTGTAATTAACACTTCCCTCATTTTTAAATGAAAATTATCTCAGACGAGAGAATTTTAGAGATTATACATATATACACACAATATTTAGAATATAAATCCTATAGTTATGTCCTACAGGAAGGGAAGTAAAAACAGCACTAGAAATTAATACCCTGTTAGTGAATACTATAGGACAAGATGAGAAAAGCTCAGAATCTTAATTTGAAGGTGTGTGGCAGAGGCTTGAGAGGTAGAGATTAGGTAGGGAGAAGAAAAATCTTTAATTAGTAGTAACTACTAGTATTAAGTGTAAATAGTACCCAAATTAGCTCTTTATTGCAAGTGGAATTGTCAACAGGTAAACTCCTTAAGGGTAAGGGCTGCAATTTTAATTTTATATTAGCTATACTTAATCCTATTACTAGCACATAAGACAATTAGAAGCTCAATGCACTCTCTATTCGTGTCATTAACTACAAATGAAGCCAAGCACCAGAACAAAATCCAAATTATTAACCATCTTTTTCAGAAATAACCTGAAGTAAGCAATTATTTATAAATAATATTTTAGTAGTAGTAAGATACTTTAAAATATTATCAATGACAATGACAAGTTCAAAAAAGGATCTCAAAATTCAATGTGACTTCAGAGATCACCTAGTCCAGGAAAGCTCAAAACTAAATAATGCCAGCTTGGCTCAAGCTGAGTCAGCCTCTAGGCCTGCTGCTCTTTAGCCTGGAGGAGGAGGCTTGCTTTGATACAATTCAGTTGCATGATTACTAGATAGCTTGGCTCCATTCTCATGGCCTTAGGACAATTCTAGTGAGAGTCAACAAGAATTGAGTGCAAATTCTTCACTACTCTTAGAACACATGAGTCCTATTTAATGAGACTTAAACTTCATCTTCACACAGAATTAAAAAAAAAAACCTAAGAATTTCTGACACCCAATCCAGGGATTTAATGGATAACTATTGAAAAATTACAGAATCTAGTAGAAAAATATGACTTTCAGAATGAATAGAAATATTATTTCACAGCCTAAGGAAAGACTCCCCTATCCCATTACACTAATATGATAATCTAAAAAAATTCATCCATAAAGGAATGAGTGGTCAACTATGTACAGTGCTTGTATTTACATTTCTGGAAACAGAAAGATAAATGAGATATTATAGAGGAAAAAATGCTTCCTTAAAATTATCACAGTTTTCACTAGGAAATCAAGGAATAAAGAGAGAATATAAAGAAGCAAAAAAAAAAAAAAAAATTAGAAAGACAATCACATCAACTATCCACTAAAAAAACATTAAAATTAGAGATCATTGGATATGTCAGTTCTTGGTAAATTAAACTTTAATTTCCATGAATCATGGTAATTTTATAGACAAAAAAAATCTGCAAACACAAAATTTGTCAAAGGCTTAGGGTATTTTATTTCTCAGAAGTTTATTTTTTACTTATCAAAATTAGTGTAATGCTGTAGACCGCTACAAAACCAAAAATTTAAAGAAAGAAAGTATATGCTGGAAAAATCCTGATCTTCATAAAATCCTGGCAGAGAGAATATAAAATGACCATGAAAATATAAGGTTACAAACAAAGAAAATGTTAACATTTTTATTCATATTAAAGAATATTTTCTGATAACCACTGGATAAATCTTCTAATTATAATGCAGTTTTTCCCCTAAGAATCCAATTACAGAAAGTAGTAGAAAAAATTCCATTTATACCAATATTGTGAAGGTTCTGCTAATGAAAAAAATATGTAAACATATGACTAAAGTTTTCTTTAAAATATATCTGTAGCAGAAAACCTGACCCACAGAAAAGTGGGAAAGCAAAAAGGACTGAGACCTTCTCTCTGATCACAGGATGAAAACTTCAATACTATTAACAGGTCCTCAAATTTTGAAACTGGAGAGGATATTTGAAATAATTTATTCCATCTTGCTGGTTAATTGTGTCTCTGATGGAAAGAGAGTTGGCAGGACAACAAAGCAACCACTTCCTGCCAATTTATTTCCCAGGGTGTGTACTGTATATGTGTGCATTTGTTTGTACTCATGCACAGACACAAAGGGCGGTCCAGGCCAAAGAACTCTTTATTATAAGTGGAGGCTTTGGCTCCATTTTCTTAGCCAATCTCTTATCCTGCATCATTAGTTTTTACACTCAGAACAAATGTATGGTAGATAATATATCATTTTCATCAAAACTGCTTTTTATTATAACCTAAGATCTCAAAGTAAACAAATTTACCCTCCAAACTTTACCTTGGACATCTTAAGAACAAACATAGAAAGAAAATTTCAGGGGAATTCCGTGGCAGTCCAGTGGTTAGGACTCTGCACTTTCACTGCCGAGGGCATGGGTTTAATTCCTGGTGGGGGAACTAAGATCCCACAAGCCACGTGAGAACCCTGAAACACAGCCAGTCTGACACACTCCTTATCTTTTCAAAAGACCTTCTCTTGTACGCTGAGATCATTAGTTCTCAAATTTTAAGATCAGCAGGATCACTTGGAGAGTTGTTTAAACACAGAAAGGTAAGTGCCCCTGCCCTCAAATCTCTGCTCCAATAGGTCTGGGGTGGCACTCAAGAAATTGCATTTCTAAGTTCCCAGGTGGTGCTGATGCTGCTGGACCACACCTTAAAACCACTGCGCTTTGATAAGATGCTCATCATCACTAATCACTAGAGAAATGCAAATCAAAACTACAATAAGGTATCACTTCACACTGGTCAGAATGACCACCGTTTAAAAGTCTACAAATAACAAATGTTGGAGAGGGTGTGGAGAAAAGGAAACCCTACTACATTGTTGGTGGGAATGTAAGTTGGTGCAGCCACTATGGAAAACAGTGTGGAGGTTCCTCAAAAAACTAAAAATAGAATTACCATATGACCCAGCAATGCCAGTCCTGGGCATATACCTGACAAAACCGTAATTCAAAAAGATACATGTACCCCTACGTTCATAGCAGCACTAATCACAATAGCCCAGACATGGAAACAACTTAAGATCCATCAACAGATGAATGGATAAAGATGTGGTACGTATACACAATGGAATATTAGCCTTAAAAAAAGAACAAAATAATGCTATTTGAAGCAACATGGATGGAACTAGGGATTATCATACTAAGTGAAGTAAGTCAGAAAAAGACAAATACTATGATATCATTTATCTTTGGAGTCTAAACTATGACATAAATGAACCTATCTACGCAACAAAAACAGACTCACAGACATAGAGAACGTACTTGTTTTTGCCAAGGGCAGGGGGTGGGGGATGGACTGGGAGTTTGGGGTTAGTAGATGAAAAAAATTACATATTGAATGAATAAACAAGGTCCTACTTTATAGCACAGGGAACTGTATTCAGTATCCTGAGAAAAACCATAATGGAAAAGAATATAAAAAAGAACGTATATATGTATAACTGAATCACTTTGCTGTAGAGCAGAAATTAACAGAACATTGTAAATCAACTATACTTCAATTAAAAAAAAAATGCTGTTCTATGTCTTCCACTAATGGGGTTGAGGTGGGATAGGGAAAACAGCAGAAAAGACAAGGGCAGTCAAGAAAGAATCAGTCTAAATCTTCTTCCTGAAACAGAAGAATGGAAAGGAAAAGAGAAAAGAGGAGTAAAGTAAAACAATGTAAAAAGCAACCAAACATTCCCTTTCCAACAAAGTACACTTTATGAAAATGATATTATTTATCCTCTTGTGATTAGCCCAAAGAAGTGAGATGGACTCTCCACTCAAAATTTCATTTGCAAGTTGCATACACACCCAGAGGGTATGAAAAGGTTTGTTACATAACCAGGCTTTCTTGGGAGAGCTCAGCTGACTTCCAAGTTGATCCCAAAATGGCTTGAGAAAAAAAAAAAAATCAAGGAAGGGCTACTGGCTTGGGGTTTTATAGTGGTGAGGAAGTGGGCTGGGATAAATTCACATGTGCAAACTCATATCATATGTTTTGAACTTCCCACTGATGCCAAAAGAAAGCACACTGAGGCTTTCTTATCAGCTTGCCCAGATATGGTACAGCAGGGAAGGAGAAGTGATAGGCTTGAAACCTGTCAAGAGTTAAACATCAAAACTGGAGTCAGATTCTTTATTACAATTAACTGCTGAAGATTTACTGATAAATGAAATATGTCATGTTTAATTTAATTAAATTTGAATTTGTTTACAAACGCATTATGGCACTCTATGACCCCTGTAGCCTGAGGCCAATAAATTATTTTTTTATGAATCTAACATCGTGCATTTTAACAAGTGAAATGAGTGCCTTGGTCACTATCAAGAAAGTTTGGAACTTCCTAAAGGAGATAATATATGAGAAATATAGATAAGTTTTATTTTGCTCATAATTAAACATAATTAAAGAGAAATACATATACACATACATATGAAATATATATGAGTCTGGAATGAAACGTTTAACCCAATGCCACTTTAAAGTGGACTCTCATCTCATATTCTTGTTGCTAAATGTTTGAAAATTTTGTCTCGGGTTGGTTAATCTGTAACAGATGCTCCGTGCAACTCAGCAAATGCAGCACAAAGTAGCACAGCAAAAAGCACACACTTTTCAGCATGCAGCATCTCAAAGTACATGCTGACCAGCAGGCAGCAGAGCCAGATCAACAAGCCAAGGCAAGAGAAGAAGGACCCATGGTGAAGGTTTATCATCACACAGACACCTGCTCACAATGTCCATTGTTGTGGCCATGCCATGGACATGGGATGGGTCCCTCCATCCAGTTTGGTTTAGAATGTAGGGATTGATAAAGCCACATGCACAACAGAGGGTATGAAAAGATTTATTACTCATACACTGAGGCTTTCTGGGCAAAGCAGAGTGTGTTCCCAGGCTGGTACAAAAATGGCTTGAGACAGAGAGTAAGGAGGAGCAGCTGGCTTAGAGTTTTATGGTGGTTAGGGGTTGGGGCTGGAATAAGGGTTTCCCACAAGTATGGGTTGAGCTTATGTGGTATAAACGTCCTTATGGTGCCAAAGCAGGAAACAGCTAGGCTTTACTTTGTCCAGATCTGGATGGAGGGAGCGGAAGTTGAATCTTGAAAGTTATTAGCAATCAAATATCAAAAGTGGATACTTTATTTCACTCTTTTCTTGTCTCTTCAATTCTCTTACCATGTTTTATATTATTTTGTTGGGTGGAGCAGGATAAAGGAAACTTCAGCCCACTCAAATTATTGATTGAAAAAGAAAATAGAAGAATCAGAAAAGAAGAGGAGAGAGGACTTATATTGATTTTGAGTCTTCTTTTTAGAATTATTTTGTGGTAAATATTTTATTTTGCTCATAATTAAACATAATTAAAGAGAATGAGTGACTGTAAGTGATTTTCCCATTGTCACACAGTTGTAAAAGAGTAGAAATGGGTTAGAGACAGGCTTTGTGCCTGTGTCTAACCTTAAATCACTTTTTTCCCCATTACTCCATGATATCTTTCAGTTCAGATTTGTTTTTCTTTTTGTTTTTCCCAATGTGGTTTCTCAAATATATAAAAAAACAAAAGTTACAAAAATCAAATTGAAAAACTGAATATAGTTTGCATGTTAGAGCCGATTTTTGTGTGTAGTCTGTCTATGTGTCAAAGTATCCACGTACCTAGCTAGCTAGCTATCCTCCATCTGTATTTTCAAAGAATCTTAAAGGTTAGCATTTTTGGATTCAGTTTTCAAAGGTTAATGGTATTTCACTGGTGCCTTAGGAAAGGAGAAAACGGCATTTCATTAAATAAACTTTTATCACTTGAAAATTATTCGCATATATTCTCATTAGATTTTTTTTCTTGGGGACTGAATAACTTACTTCGTTAGACTGTATAGCTCTTTTAATATAATCACACTAAAATGGATTTTCTGTCACAGTGGAGGAGAAAGTTGGAGGTAAATTTTAGTACTAGTTATTCTACTTTTCTAATTTCTTTGGTAAGGACCCTGCATGCTGTGACTTTAAATATAGGGTTTTTGTAATTATTTCTTATATTCTAGCTATTTAAGTTGTCAAACTAAGACAAATTTGCAAAAATTCTATTTGGCTTAGCATAACAAGAGTTATCGGTCTATATTTCTTCAACATCACAATTTCTACTCTTTCTCATATAACTACAGCTTCAAAAACCAACATCAAATACTCACCTAAACAAGTACACTTATGGTTTAGTATATGTTTCAGAAATGGTGAACAGACACTGCAATTGAAAAATCTAAGAACTAAATATGTCTGTCCTTCTCCCTAGCCTTGAATATTATCCTCTTGTTAATATTCAAGAGAATGGGACCCTAGAAGAATACAAATCATGAGCTTAAAAATGTCTCTTCCACTAGTCTCCACAGTATTCATATTCAGACCGAGAGATGGGAGATGACAGAGGCAGGAAAATATCTTTGCTAAGTGCTCAAATTATTCACGTAGTCACTGTAGAGACTGGCAGCAGTTGCATTCTATAATTTTATTTGCTAGTTATAACATCTTTATTCATTCAACAAATATTCATGAAAATTATATCTAGAATAACTTGGAAGTTTAGAAATGAAATAAAAGATAGTTCTCAGGGTCTTCCAGTTCAGATGGTAAGGTGAAAAGTATAATGTAGTATGGTAATTCTAAAATGTATCAAAAGCATTGTGAATTAACTGTGTGGAGTAGGAACAATGAAATGCTTCTTAGAAGGGGGAAGAATTTTTATTAGTTATGAAAGATGAGTAGGAGTCCTTTATTTAAGGAGGTGTTTAAGTAGAGGGAAGAACTGAATGTGTATTTGCAAAGGTGTTAGAGTGAAAGAGAATATTCCACATTTGATGAACCTCTGGTAGTCTGACTTTCATAGGCACCTTAGCTCTGGGAAGGGAATGGGTTGGAAATGAGACTGAAGACATAGGCATGGTAAAATTATAAAGAGCCGTAAATATGATTCTAAGGAATTTGAACTGTATTTTATATTTTCGGTGAACTTAATGACTGACATTTAATAGGAGAATGTGTCCAATGCCATGTATTATTCAAGTTCAGTCTGAAAGCAGAGTGGAATATATGAAACATTAGATCTTTGTGGAAACAGAAAGGCCAATTAAAAGGCAAAAGATATCACATAAATAAAAAAAATTTGAAGGGCCTAAGATATGGCAGTAGCTGAGAGAATCTGGCCAAGGGAGTAGACTTAGGAGATAATAAGGACATAGAGTTACCATAATTTGGCAATGAATTAGATTTGGAAGAAGCAGAGGTTGAAATAAAAGGAGTCTGTTATTTGTCAAGGTTTGTGGTTAGCTCTATGATAGTGTATTTCACTGTAATGGAAAATATTGAAAAAAAGGAAGCATAAGAGCAAAGTTGAGAAGTATTGTTTTGTAAATGGTGAGTTGAGAGTGGCTTAGGATATCCAAACAGAAGTGCTCCAGGTGCAGTTGGATATGCAGGGTATCTGACTGTGCTCAGACTCAACTAGAGTTGGAACAGTTCCTTTGATGTATCCAGGGGAAGTGATGAGCACATGCTATATGACTGAGTTGGACTAAGTTCTTCTTCCCACTATTTAGGAATTTCTATCCCTTGTTTGCATAAATGAAGAGGGCTTCCCTTCCTAAAAAGGACTTGGAAACCCAACTTCTGCCTTGTGTTCCAAGTTAGTAAACCAGGACAGATGAGTCCAAGAACAGGGCTGAGCAATGAGATTCCTGCAAAACATTTCCTCATTTGGAGGTGATGGACTAGTCAGGTGAACTAGTATACAACGGATAAAGATAAAAAGACAACACTGGTTGTAGCCTGTCATATCACTGATATGAATCATGAACTTATACGTGGCACATGAATCAATACATGGAATAAATTAAACTATACATAGAATAAAATTGCATAGATCTACACACACACATATATACACAAAAACATGAATGCAGATTTTTAAATGTTTAAAACTGAATAGGTCTAAAGCCTTGTTAATGGTAATATTCCAGTGTTAATTTCTTGATTTTGATGTTGTACTACATCTGTATGAAGTGTCACCATTGTGAGAAATTGGATGAAGGATATATGAGACTCTTTAAACTATTTTTGTAACTTTCTTTAACTCTACAATTATTTCAAAGAAAAAAACCAGCATGAGCTAATTTTGCTGTCTGCTGAACAAAAGAGGTTATCATTATTTCAGATAAATGAGTTTTGAATTGGTCATTATTTACGCCATTTCCAGTCACATTTGAATAAGTTAAGAGGGAAGCAATCTACCTAATAATAGAGCTGCTTTAATTTCTTTATATAATCTTAGTACATCTGTTGTATAAACTTAAGAAAGTCACTTAATCTTTCTGTTCCTTATTCCCCATAAGTAATGGAAATAATGGTTGCTAATGGTTGTAAAGAGGACAAAATGAGTTAGCATAACAAAACACTTGGACCATGTTTCTAGAAGGTATTATCTTTATGATCAGTATTTGCTAGTTGTTTCTAGCAAAATACCTTTCACATATTAAAAGAATATTTCCAATTACATTTACGGCAACTATTTTTTAAAATCATATCATTTAACTGCTTACTTCAGTATGCAGTACTAAGCAAAAATGTTTTAGTTACTTTTGTTGACATTAAAGCTCTTAATGTTTCTAAATTAATAGACATTCTTAGAATCACAGATCTCAAGGGTCCATCACAAAGAGCAATTTAATGAAGACAGTGTACTGCAGCAATCCCTTAAGTATTTATTAGATAGTGATTCATCTATGTTTTGTGAAGGAGGTCTAATTTACCAAGAAGACACTGACCTTGCAGCAAGGTACAGAATTTGACCAACTCACACTCTTTTGTTTTTGTTTTTGTTTTATTTGCGGTACGTGGGCCTCTCACTGCCACGGCCTCTCCAGTTGCAGAGAACGGGCTCCGGACGCGCAGGCTCAGCGGCCATGGCTCACGGGCCCAATCGCCCTGTGGCATCTTCCCGGACCGGGGCACAAACCCGTGTCCCCTGCATTGGCAGGTGGACTCTCAACCACTGCGCCACCAGGGAAGCCCAACTCACACTGTTTTTAATTGATTCATCTTTTCCTAAAGTATACACATGGTAAAACAATATTTGATTTATGATATTATTAGCCAGTCAATAAGTAAAAGGATGAAAAATATAGTTAACAAAGTTTGAGTTAAAGAAGAGGAGGAGGAGGAGGAAGTGGGAGTGGATATAGAAGTGGAAGAGAAAGGGGAAAGGTGGAGGAAGGAGAAAAAAGAAGGATGGCTTTCATGATTGACTTACCAGAAGGAAATGTGTTCTAAAGTACAACTGGCCAACCCGACCAGCATTCATAAAACATAATAAAAAAATAATTGTGAAATTTCTTTTGAAAATATTTGTACTTAATTCAAAATTAAGCAGACACATGATTTTATTACTTATTAATTCTATATAATCATTTCTATATTGATAATTTTAGTAAAAAGAAAAGCCCTTACCCCTGTTCACACTTGTTTTACATTTCTACACATTACATTCTCAAGTGGACTGGAAGTGACCTTTCATCATCTATAATTTTTTCTCCCTACTATACTTTTGGTATCTCCTGAAAAAATTTCAGTCATTAATTATGTGTTTAGTTTCCAACAATTCTTTACAACAGTGCCATACTGTCTTGATTACCGTGATAATAACTCTTGAAATCAGGTAATGCTCTTGCCACATTGTCCTTAGTTTTCTCATTGTATTAACTATTATAAATTTGATGCATTTCTATATGAATTTTAAAATCACCTTAACAACTTCTATATTTAAAAAAGTCTGCTGCAGTTTTATCTGGATTGCACTGAATCTATAGATCAATTTGGAGAAAATTAACATCTTAACTGTATATGTCTTCCAACCCATTAATGAGGTGTTTTTCTCCATTTATGAAGATCTACTTTAATTTCTATGTAATCCTTCTTAGTTTTTAGTGCACAGGTCTTACATATCTTCTGTCAGATTTACCCTAATTATTTCATGTTTGATGCTATTGTAAATGATATTTACATTTTTTTCAATTTATAGTTGTTTGTTTTTCATATAGAAATAGTCATTAAACCCTGCATCCATTAGCAATTACCCTCACTTCCCCACTAGCCTACTCTCTTTTCTCTATGTGTTTGCCTTCTTGACATTTCATATGAATAGACTCATAAAACTTGCGACCATTTGTCTGTGGCTTCTTTCACTTAGCATGATGCTTTTCAAGGTTCACACAAGTGGTCCTGTATCAACACCTCATTCATTTTTATGGCTGAATGACAGTCTATTATTTGGACATATCAAATTTTGTTTATACATTCATCCACTGATGAAGATTTTGGTTGTTTTCACTTTGGGCTGCTATGAAAATACTTCTATAAATATTCATTTATGAATTTTCATGTGAACATGTCTTTAATTCTCTTGGATATATAACTAGGAGAGAAATTGCTAAGTCATATAATAACTCTTCATTGAGGAACTGCTGAACTGTTTTCCAAAGTGGCTACGTCATTTTACATTCTGACCAGCAATGTATGAGGGTTTCATTTTATCCACAATCTCACTAACACTTGTCATCATCACTTTTTGATTATAGCCACCTTAGTGGGTATGAAGTAGTATATCATTGTAGTTTTTATTTACATTTCTCTAATGAATAACACTCTTGAGCATCTTTTCATGAGCTTACTTGCCATTTGCATACTTTCTTTGGAGAAACATCTATTCAAATCCTTTGCTCATTAATTACATTTATTTGTCTTTTTAACGTTGAGTTATTACAGTTGTTTATATATTTTGGATACTAAGCCTTTATGAGATATATGATTTGAAAATATTTTCTCCAATTCTCTGGACTTTCTTTTCACTTTCTTGATACTAACCTTTGAGGCACATACATTTTTAATTTTGATGAAGTAGAATTTATCTATTTCTTTTGGGTGTGTGTACTTTAGGTGTCATGTCTAAGAAATCACTGCCTAATTCAAGTTCACAAAAATTTACATCTATATTTTCCTTAAAAAGTTTTATAGTTTTAGCTTTTACATCTAGGTCTTTAAGGACATTTTGAGCTAATTTTTGCATATGGTGTGAGGTAAATTTTCAACTTCATTATTTTGCACATAGATATCTAGTGGTCCCAGCACCATTCCTTGAAAAGAATATTCTTTCCCCATTGAAATGGTCTTGGCACTCTTATCAAAAATCAATTGATGATAAATATAATAACTTATTCCTGGACTTTCCATGTGATTCTATTGATCTGTATATCTATCATTGAGTCACTACCACAGTGTCTTGACTAGTGCAGCTTTGTAGTAAGTTTTGAAATTGGAAAGTATGAGTCTTACAATTTTGTTCTTTATTTTCAAGATTGTTTTGGCTGTTCTGGGTCCCTTGCATTTCCATATGAATTTTAAAATCAGTTTGTCAGTTTCTACAACAACAACAAAAAAAACTTGGATGGAATTTTGATGGAAATTGGGTGGAATCTATAGAACTTGGGAAATACTGCTGTATCTTAACAATATTAATTTTTCCCATCTGTGAACATGTGAGTTCTTTCTATTTATTTAGGTCTTCTTTAATTACTTTTATTGACATTTTGTAGATTTTACTGTACAAGTCTTGAATCTCTCTTGCTAAATATATTCCTAAACATTTTATTCCTTTTTGATGCTGTTATAAGTGGAACTGATTTCTTAATTTTACTTTTAGATTATTCATTGCCAGTGTATAGAGATACAGTTGATTTTTGTATATTGATTTTGTGTCCTGCAACCTTACTGAATTTGTTTGTAAGCTCTAATGATTTAGATGTGCATGTGTGTGTACACGTTCCTCAGGATTCTATATAGGCAAGTTCATGTCATCTGCAAATAGAGACAGTTTTACTTCTTCCTTTCCTACTTGGATGTCTTTTATTTCTTTTTATAGCCTAATTGCCTTAGCTACGACTTCCAGTACAAAGTTGTATAGAAGTGATTAGAGATGTTATCTTTGATTTGCTTTTGATCTTAGAAGAAAAGTTTTCATTCTTTTACCATTCGATGTGTTGTCAGTTGTGGGTATTTTGTAGATGTTCTTTTTCATATCGAGAAGGTGCCTTATCCCTAGTGTGTTATGAAAGTGTGTTGGATTTTGCCAAGTGCTGTTTCTGCATCTACTGAGATGATCCATGGGTTGTCCTTTACTCTGTTGATATGCTGTATTAGCAATACATTGATTTTCATGTGATTTTCATTAGTCTTGCATCCTACAACATTGCTAGATACACTTGTTAGTCCTAGTAACTATTTTTTTAGACTTTCTATAAAAAGGTTTAGTCATCTGTGAATAAAGGAAGTTATACTTCATCTCTTCAATCTAGAAGTTTTTTTAAAAAATTCATTTGACTTGCTTTATTGCATGGCTGTCAACACTATTGCATTGTGTTGACAGTGGATATCTTTGCCTTATTCATGCATTAGGAAGAAGCATTCAATCTGTAAGCATTAAGCATGATGTAAGTTTTAAGTATAGATGCTCTTTATCAAGTTGAATGAATTACTTTTACTTACAGTTTACAGAGAGGATTTTTAAAAATCAGGAATGAACGTTGAATTGTGTCAGATAATATGTTCTATATCTATGAAGATGATCATGTGACCTTTATTTTTTAATTTGTTAATATGAATTATATTGATTGATCTTCAAATATTTACATTCCTGAGGTATACCCTACTGAATAATGATGTTACCATTTTTATTTAATGTTGGATTTGATTTGTTAAATTTTTGTTGAAAAATTTTACACTTATACACATGATAGATACTCATCTATAGTTTACTTTTCTTGTAATGTCTTTATTTGGTTTTGGTATCAAGATAATGCTGACTCCATAGAATAAGCTGTGAAAAAGTAGTCCTCCCTTTTCAATTTTTTGGAAGAACTTATGTAAAATTTTGTATTATTTCTCCCTTAAGATTTGTTTGAATTCACCAGTAAAGCCATGTGGTCTGGTGGTTTCATTACAGAAAACTTTTAAACTATAAATTCAGTTTTAAAAAAAAGATCAATATAGAACTATTGAGGTTATCTTGGTTTTTCTTTACAGAGTTTCAGTTCATCTCTTTCAAGGAATTTGTCCATTTAACCTAAGTTGTTAAATTTATTGGCTAAATTTGCTTTATTCCATTATTATATGTAGAATGTCTATGGATGCCAGACTTCTGATTCCTTATACTGGAAGTCTGTGCCTTTTTTCTTCTTTCCTAATCAGTCTGGCTAGAGATTAATCAATTTTACTAATCTTCTCAAAAAATGTGTTTTTGGTTTCAATGATTTTCTCTATTTTTTCTGTTTTATTCATTTCCACTCTGATATTTATCATTTCTATGCTTTTGCTTATGTTGGATTCAATGAGCTCTCCTTTTCCTAGTTTTTTTGTTTATATTTTTGTTTGTATTTTGTTTTTGAAGCTGACATTGATTTCAGAACTTTCTTCCTTTGAACAAATGATTTCATTTTCACTCAGTTCAAATTATTTTCTAATTTCCCTTTTTACGTCTTACTTGATCTATGGGTTATTTAGAAGTGTGGTATTTGGTTTTCATAAATGTGGGGATTTTTCAGATAGTTTTTTGTTATTTTTAATTTAATTTCTTTATTATTAGAGAACATACTTTGTACTACTTAAGTCTTTTTAAAAGACTTGTTTATTATTTAGTGCATTTGTTAAAATCACTGGCTTTGAGCAATTATTTTGTGATTTTCTTTCATGAAGTTTTCTTCATACTTTTTAATGTTGAGCCATTATTTCTTCAAGTAATGTTCCTCCACCTCACCTGAGTCTCTGCAGAATAACCTGTCCCACATTTCACTGATGCTGTGTTCGGTTTGTCTTTTTTAGTAGGTGTGTTTCATTTTGAATAGTTTTTACTGTTATGTATTCAAATTGACTAAAATTTTATTTTGCTACATATAATCCTCCTTTAATTCCATCCACAGCATTTTCACCTTAAATATTGAAATTTTCATCTGCAGAGGTTTAATTTAAAAAAAAATAACAGGCTTTATTTTAGAGCAGTTTTAGGTTCACAGAAAAATTGAGAGGAAAGTACAAGTCCTCATATACTTCTCCTTCACACCCAACGTTGCCTCCTTCACCATCGAATTCCATATCACTGTGGTACATCTGTTACAACTGATGAACCAACACTGACACACCATTACCTACCAAAGCCCATAGTTTACATTCCAGCTAACACAGTGTTGTCCATTCTGTGGGTCTGGACAAATGTGGAAT
Organism: Phocoena sinus; assembly: GCF_008692025.1. NCBI lineage: Eukaryota > Metazoa > Chordata > Mammalia > Artiodactyla > Phocoenidae > Phocoena > Phocoena sinus. The sequence goes on from NC_045774.1 coordinate 40,800,218, forward strand.
GACACGTAGCCACCACTGTAGAATTATACAGAATAGTTTCACTGTCCTAAAAATCCTCTGTTCTCAGCCTATTTATCCCATTCTCCCCCTACACCTCTGACAGTCATTTGAAAGAAAATAAAATTTTCTTTTCTGAAAAATTCTTCAGATTATCTTATTCAGCAAGAAAACTCAGATCTTATCAGTTCGCAATATTAATTCTATATGTGTACTACTACTTTCTGAAAATACAGCTTTGGAAAATAGGCAGATAGCAACACACCCCTGTAGCTAGCATAATATAAGACATATCCTTATTTTCTGCAATAAACATCCCTTTAAAAAACAGAACATTGAAGCTGTTCACTATGTGTCAGTTTAAATATGATTGAAAAACTGGAAGTATCATTAGTACAAATGAATATGAAATAAATTGAAAAAATCACAACCATTACAGTTGATTTGTTACAAAGTACTATCAGTGTGACATTAGGGCCTAAGGTGAACTAACATAATTGATGACAGTCAGCATTTATACATACTTATGTAATGATGTTTACATGAGTGTTTATGCAGCTCAATAGCATGCTATTAAAAACTTCAGAAGGGGATTTCCCATGGAGTCATATGTAAAATCTACAGCTTCTGGGTGCTACATTCTTTCTAAAACATTCCTATATTGACTATATTTCATTTTAAAGTGATTAATTAACTCTAAGATTCTCCTGAATCAGTTAGCCTTTCTCACTTTCTATTTCATATCTTTTCAAATATTGCTAATTCTCACTAAAATTTTCTTACCTCCCCTTTAGTCTAGAGAATTCAGTTATCACTTTTACCAGAGAATCTTGCCTCTTCTGGTCCCAAACCCCACACCAGTTTATCAACGATGCTTCTCCTGTATGTCTCCATAGCCCCTTGGGCATATCCCACTCATAACACTTAATACACTAAATTGCGCTCACTTGTTCATGTATCTGTTTCTCTTACTAGAGCAGGAGCTTTTCGAGATCAGGGAAGAATACTCCTTTCTAATACATGCCTTCTGGAATATTCCCTTTGATACACACAGCTTCTCTATTTTTAGGTAATTGTTATCAGTCAAAGTATAGTCGTTAAATACTTTGAATATAATATATACACTAGATGTGACTAAGTATGTGTATGTCTGTATGTGTGTGTGTATACTGAGTGTAGGCAAGACTGTAATAATAAATCTCAAAAATCTCCCAAAAGCTCATACAACTCAATAACAAAAAAATACATAATAAACAAACAAATTGAAAAATGGGCAGAAAACCTAAATAGACATTTCTCCAAAGAAGAAATACAGATATGGTCAACAGGCACATGAAGAGATGCTCAACATCCCTAATTATCAGAGGAATGCAAATCAAAACTACAGTGAGGTAGCACCTCACACCAGTCAGAATGGCCATCATCAAAATATCTACAAACAGTAAATGCTGGAGAGGGTGTGGAGAAAAGGGAATCCTCCTATACTGTTGGAGGGAATGTAAATTGGTGCAGGCACTGTGGAGAACAGTATGGAGGTTCCTCAAAAAATTAAAAATAGAGTTACCACATGAAACAGCAATCCCAATCCTGGGCATATACCTGGAGAAAACTCTAATTTGAAAAGATACACGTGCCCTGATGTTCATAGCAGCACTATTACAATACCTAAGACATGGAAGCAACTTAAATATTGATCTACAGATGAACTGATAAAGAAGATGTGTTATTTATATATATATATATATATAATGGAATATTACTCAGCCATAAAAAGAATGAAAGAATGCCATTTGCAGCAACATGGATGGACCAATAGATTATCATACTAAGTAAATCAGACACAGAAGGACAAATATAATATGATACAATTTTTATGTGGAATCTACAAAAAATGATACAAATGAACTTATTTACAAAACAGAAACAGACTCACAGACATAGAAAACAAACTTATGGTAACAAACGTGCAAGGGAGGGAGGAGGGATAAATTAGGAGTTTGGGATTAGCAGATACAAACTACTATATATAAAATAGATAAACAACAAGGACTTACTGTATAACACAGTGAAGTATATTTAATACCTTGTAATTAAACTATAGTGGAAAAGAAAAAAAAAAACCCAAAATATTTAAGGTAAAATGCCAATTTAATTGACCCACGCAAAACCACAAACTGTATAAAAAATGCAAATATATAGAAAATCTTACATCAACACAGAACCAAAAGTAAGCATGTAATCATCATCCCATAACTGTTAAGAAAAATTTAACTTGTGTTGCAAAATTTACCACATTAAGAAAGATATCAAAGTCCAGTTCAAAACTTGAGAAATGCATGCCACATAGCTGAGGGAATCTGAGTAGGTACTTAAATTTTGTGCCCATTAAAAGAATATTTATAGCTGCATTATATATAACAGGCTTAAATTAAAACAATCCACATGACAACCAGCAGTATGATGGATAAAAAGTATTTATATAATGGAATGAATTAAATTACTGCTACACATAATGACATGAGTCATTTTAAAAAATAATGTTGAATAAAAGAAGTCATGAACACAAAAATGTGTAATAATTTCATTTACATTTGTGAAAGCTGATTTCCTAACTTAGATGGGTTTTCTCTTTTTTTTGGAAATTAGATAAGAAAATTTCTTTGCAAATGTGGTTTCCATTGTGTTGCAGAGTTGAAAATTTCTGGTACAGGAGGTAGAAAACAGCCAAAGACAAATGTCACTTACTTGAAAACTTTACTTAGTTGTGCTCAAAGTATTCCCCCAAATGCAGTCAATCTTAAGCAGGATAGCATTCTTATACTATCCTATATCTTATACTGTTTTGACCATTTACTGTTTTGACATTATTTTTATTAAAAAATACTTTTTTGAAGGAAAATATTTTTTTCCTAAAAGTAATTTCTACTCTATGTATTTCTTAATCTAAATACAAATGTTTGACAATTAATTCAACATATTTTTGATATGTAAACTTCTTCAGATCCATGTTATTCCTATAAATGAAATCATGAACCATTTTATATTACCACATAGCAAGCTTTTGTTTTATTGTTTAACATTTTAGAAATTTGTTTATAACTTCATTTTATGGTTAATTAAGAATATGAGGTGTACATAACAATAAAGATAGGCAATTTATTATTAATACCCTGTCATATTTTACAACTTCCATAACGAGTTATAATAAATAATTGCCTGTTACGTCAGGGATACCAAAAATGGTTATCAATTTATTTCTCTGAACATATACAATAATATGACACTAAGTGGTCTCATTGGCCTTTGTTTTAGTAATAATGTTTCTGAAACAGTTTTAGAAGAGCTTAAAACTATGCATGTTTTACAATAACAATGCCTTATGAAAAAGTAATTCTTATTAGGTATATTCAAAGTTCTTGCTCTGCTTGGTGATTCTGCTATGGCTATTCACTTAAGATGTTTCCTGAGCTCTTTATTATGTTTTCTTATGACATAAAAATCAAAATAAAAATACATGTTGCTATAATAGCGTATGGCAAGACATTTTTGCCAGGCAGTTTGAACCATTTCTAAATGCCATTATGTGGTTAAGCAGTGAGGCACAACAGGTTATACGACATTGTGAAGTTCTAGAATAGGTGTGGAAATTGCTTCTCAACATCACACCCAGGCGTATCTTTGAGATTTTACATGAAAATTTCACACAGTTATAAAAAAAAAATAAATGAAGTCATTAAAAAACATTTTTCTTAGGTAAGTTTTAAAGCTTTCAATCACCCCATGTGCAGTCATTAAAGTCTAATGCCTTTTCCTGGGCAAATATTGCATATAGATTTTTTAGCTTCCTTTACTGGTAACTCAAAATTTGTTAAATTTGACTTATTTAAATTTTGTCCCTATCTTGAAAAATAATGGAAGCTATTACCTTCAACTCAATTTCCAAAGTGACAGTTTATCAATCACAGTGATAAGTGCTAGGGCTTCTTCATAACTTATTTGACTCCCTGACTTTTCCATCTTTCCTCAACCCTCAGATTGCCTCGAATACTTTGTGGAATCTTCTATCTCAGATGAGAGTGAGAATGCCCTCCCCACGGAGTGACTGGAGGTTTAGGAAACAGAGGAGTATTCTTGTGGTAAGAGAGCCCAAGGGTATGCAAAATTGAGGACTTCAGTCCCTCTGTTCAGTTATTGTATGTAAGAGCACCAGAATCAAATATTTTAATTTACTCTTCGGTTACACAAAGTAACTCATAAGGTTATTGCTTATTTATCAAATGGCAAGAAGCTATGTCCACATTCATAAGTTTTTCTAAATCAACTAGAAGTTAGAGTAACAAAAGCTCTTGGATTGATTCCAGGAGTCCTCGTGGATACCAAAACCCTCAGATGCTCAAATCCCTTGTCTAAAATGGCATAATGCAGTGAATAAAGTGGGCTCTCCATATCGGCAGATGCCAAACTCGCAGATAGGGAGGGCTAACTGTATTTGTTCCTGGAGAAACGGACCTTGAGGCAAGTGTATTCAAGGGCAGAGAGATTATTTAAAAGGGCAAAGGGCAATGGTAGGAGAGATTTGAAACAGACAAGGAAATTCAGCCAACAAAGTGTGTGCTATCAAGCCAGTACCACAGTAGTCAAATGGAGCTTAACTCCATGGTGAAACTCTTGGAAACAATCTAAAACACACACGTTAGAATTATCCCGAACCAAAGTAAGGGAGCTAGAGATTAATATAGCAACTCTAGAGAGCACTGGGTGATGCTACTGGAGTGAGAAAATGGGTATTAATTCCACAGCACTTCCAGACTCCCAAGAGCATGTCAGCTGAGTGACCTTCCATAACTGGAGAAACAAAGCACTAAGGCACAAAGACACAGACAGTGGCAGTTGAAAGTTCAGTGGAGCATACGGCAAAGTCCAAGGAGTGTGAATGGGCATCTCCTGTATCTATGAAATCCACAAAACATTGCAATATTTCTGCTAACTACATTATATTTCCAGGTTTTCTCTTATTTACAATTGGACAATCATGTTCTCTACAGTTTCACTAAGAAATTGAAAATGTTTATTAGTAAAGATTAGAAGACAGAACGTAAATCTTCATGTAAAAGGAATAGATATACTCATAACCCTCTTTGTTCACTGTTGGTTATCATCTATGCATTCTCCAGTGCATCCTTTCATGACTTCATACAAATGATGGGGTCCACTTCCATTTAAATGATGAGGACCCTTAAATTCAACCACATCCTGGATATCTCTCTTGAGCTGGAAGCATTTGTCCAACTATTTTTTGTAGGTCTCATTTTAAGTAATAATGTTCTAATAAATTAGCTAGCATTGATCAGGTATGTACTTTGTGCTAAGTATTATATTATGCAATAAGCTTTGCTATGGATTACCTTAATCTTCAAAGCAATGTTAGAAGCAGATACTGTTTCTATTAGAATTTAAAACATGGGGAAATAGGCTTTGAGAGTTTAATTAGCTTTGACATTAGCTAGTGGGTGGTAGATTATGAATTTGAATCAATATTCTGATTCTTAAGCCCCTGTATCAAAGTTTAACTAGGGAAATAGAACCAGTAGGTGATGTACAAGAGATTTATTGTTTGTGCAATTATGAGGGCTAGCTGGACAAGTATGAAATTTGTCAGGCAGGCTGTCCAGAAGCAGGCTATAATTCTTGGGCATGAGCTGAAGCTGTTGTCCACAGGTGGAATTTAACTTCAGAAAAACTTCAACTTTTTTCATAAGGCATTTCACCTGATTATATCAGACCCACACAGATTTTGTTCAATAATCTCCCTTATTTAAAGTCAACTGATTATGGAGCTCCCTCTGGCAAGAGCACCAGAATCACAACTAACTACTGAACAATCACTGAGAGGAAAACACTTGAACACACCAAAAAAATATTCCACATCCAAAGACAAAGCACAAGCTGCAATGAGATGGACTTGAACAGGACTGGGGGAAACAGAGATTCTACTCTTGGAGGGCACACACAAAGTAGTGTGCACATCAGGACACAGGGGAAGGAGCAGTGACTCCGTAGGAGAATGAACCAGACCTACTTGCTAGCACTGGAGGGTCTCCTGCAGAGGCGGGGGATGGCTATGACACACCACCAGGAAAAGGACACTGGCAGCAGAAGTTCTGGGAAGTTTCCATTGGTGTGAACCCTCCCACAGTCCACCATCAGCCCCACCAAAGAGCCTGTAGGCTCCAGTGCTGGGTCGCCTCAGGCCAATCAACCAACAGGGAGGGAACTCAGACCCACCCATCAGCAGGCAAGCAGATTAAAGTTTCACTGAGCTCAGCACAGCAGAGCAACACCCAGCTATACCCACCACCAGTCCCTCCCATCAGGAAGCTTGCACAAGCCTCTCAGATAGGCTCATAGACCATAGGGCAGACAGCAGAAGCAAGAAGAGCTACAGTCCTGCAGCCTGTGGATCGAAAAACACATTCACGGAAAGGTACACAAAATGAAAAGGCAGAGGTCTATGAACCAGATGAAGGAAAAAGATAAAACCCCAGAAAAACAACTAAATGAAGTGGAGATAGGCAATCTTTCCAGAAAAAGAATTCAGAATAATGATAGTGAAGATGATCCAGGACCTTGGAAAAAGTATGAAGGCAAAGATTGAGAACATGCAAGAAATGATTAACAAAGACATAGAAGAATTAAAGAACAAACACCTAGAAGAATTAAAGAGCAAACAAACAGAGAGGAACAATACAATAACTAAAATGAAAAATACCCTTGAAGGAATCAATAATAGAATAACTGAGGCAGAAGAATGGATAAGTGACCTGGAAGACAGAATGGTGGAATTCACTGCTGTGGAACAGAATAAAGAAAAAAGAATGAAAATAAATGAAGACAGCCTAAGATACTTCTGGGACAACAATAAACACACCATCATTCTCATTATAGGGGTCCCAGAGGAGAAGAGAGAAAGGACCCCAGAAAATATTTGAAGAGATTATAGTCGAAAACTTCCCTAACATGGGAAGGGAAGTAGCCACCCAAGTCCAGGAAGTGCAGAGAGTCCCAGGCAGGATAAAACCAAGCAGAAACATGCCAAGAGAAATAGTAATCAAATGGACAAAAATTAAAGACAAACAAAAGTTACTGAAAGCAAGAAGGGAAAAACGACAAATAACATACAAGGGAACTCCCATAAGGTTAAAAGATGATTTCTCAGTACAAAGTCTACAAACCAGAAGGGAGTGGCACAATATATTTAAAGTGATGAAAGGGAAGAAGCTACAACCAAGATTACTCTACCTGGCAAAGATCACATTCAGATTCAACGGAGAAATCAAGTTTTACAGACAAGCAAAAACTAAGAGAATTCAGCACAAGCAAACCAGCTCTACAACAAATGCTAAAGTAACTTCTCTAAATGGGAAACAAAAGAGAAGAAAAGGATATACAAAAAACAAACCCAAAACAATTAAGAAAATTGTAATAGGAACATACATATCAATAAATACCTTAAATGTGAATGGATTAAATGCTCCAACCAAAAGACACAGACTTACTGAATAGATACAAAAACAAGACCCATATATATGCTGTCTACAAGAGACCCACTAAGACCTAGGGACACATACAGACTGAAAGTGAGTGGATGGAAAAAGATATTCCATGCAAATGGAAATCAAAAGAAAGCAGGAGTAGCAATATCCATATCAGATAAAATAGACTTTAAAATAAAGCATGTTACAAGAGACAAGGAAGGAAACTACATAATGATCAAGGGATCAATCCACAAATAAGATATAACAATTATAATTATATATGCACCAAACATAGGAACACCTCAATACATAAGGCAAATGCTAACAGCTATAAAAGAGGAAATCAATAGTAACATAAATAACAGTGGAGGACTTTAACACCTCACTTACACCTATGGACAGATCATCCAGAAAGAAAATTAATAAGAAAACACAAGCTTTAAATGACACAATACACCAGATAGATTTAACTGATATTTATAGGACATTCCATACAAAAACAGCAGATTACACTTTCTTCTCAAGTGCACACAGCACATTCTCCAGGATAGATCACATCCTGGGTCACAAATCAAACCTCAGTAAATTTAAGAAAATTGAAATCATATCAAGCATCTTTCCCAACCACAACGCTATGAGATTAGAAAACAATCACAGTTAAAAAAATGTAAAAAACACGAACACATGGAGGCTAAACAATGTGTTACTAAATAACCAAGAGGTCACTGAAGAAATCAAAGAGGTAATAAAAAAATACCTAGAGACATATGACAATGAAAACATGGTGATCCAAAACCTATGGGATGCAGCAACAGCAGTTCTAAGAGAGAAGTTTATAGCAATACAATCCTACCTTAAGAAACAAGAAAATTTCAAATAAACAATCTAACCTTACACCTAAAGGAACTAGAGAAAGAAGAATAAACAAAACCCAAAGTTAGTAGAAGGAAAGAGGTTATAAAGATCAGAGCAGAAATAAGTGAAATAGCAACAAAGAAAACAACAGTTAAGTTCAATAAAACTAAAAGCTGGTTCTTTGAGAAGATAAACAGAATTGATAAACCATTAGCCAGACTCATCAAGAAAAAGAGGGAGAGGACTCAAATCAATAAAATTAGAAATGAAAAAAGAGAAGTTACAACAGACACCACAGAAATATAAAGCATCATCAGAGACTACTACAAGCAAGCCTATGCCAATAAAATGGACAACCTGGAAGAAATGGACAAATTTTTAGAAAGGTATAACCTTCCAACACTGAACCAGGAAGAAATAGAAAATATAAACAGAACAATCACAAGTAATGAAATTGAAACTGTAATTAAAAATCTTCCAACAAACAAAACTCCAGGACCAGATGACTTCACAGGTGAATTCTATCAAACATTTAGAGAAGAGCTAACATTCATCCTTCTCAAACTCTTCCAAAAAATTGCAGAGGAAGGAACACTCCCTAACTCATTCTACAAGGCCACCATCATCCTGATACCAAAACCAGACAGAGATACTACAAAAAGAGAAATTTACAGACCAATATCACTGATGAACATACATGAAAAAAGTCCTCAAACAAATAATAGCAAAAAATCCAACAATACACTAAAAGGATCATACACCATGATCAAGTGGGATTTATCCCAGGGATGCAAGCATTGTTCAATATATGCAAATCAATCAATGTGATACACCATATCAACAAACTGAAGAATAAAAAGCATATGATCATCTCAATAGATGCAGAAAAAGCTTTTGACAAAATTCAACACCCATTTATGATAAAAAAAATCTCCAGAAAGTAGGCATAGAGGGAATTTACCTCAGCATAATAAATACCATATATGAAAAACCCACAGCCAACATTGTTCTCAATGGTGAAAAACTGAAACCATTTCCACTAAGATCAGGAACAAGACAAGGTTGCCCACTCTCACCACTAATATTCTACATAGTTTTGGAAGTCCTAGCCACAGCAATCAGAGAAGAAAAACAAATAAAAGGAATACAAATTGGAAAAGAATAAGTAAAACTGTCACTGTTTGCAGATGACATGATACTATACATAGAGAATCCTAAAGATGCTACCAGAAAACTACTAGAGCTAATCAATGAATTTGGTAAAGTTGCAGGATACAAAATTAATGCACAGAAATCTCTTGCATTCCTGTACACTAACAATGAAAGATCAGAAAGAGAAATTAAGGAAACAATTTCATTCACCACTGCAACAAAAAGAACAACATACCTAGGAATTAAACCTACCTAAAGAGGTAAAAGACCTGTACTTAGAAAACTATAAGACACCAATGAAAGAAATCAAAGATGACACAAACAGATGGATAGATATACCATGTTCTTGGATTGGAAAAATCAATATTGTGAAAATGACTGTACTACCCAAAGCAATCTACAGTTTCAATGTAATCCCTATCAAATTACCAAAGGCTTTTTTTACAGAAGTAGAAAAAAAATCTTACAAAAATTGTATGGAGACACAAAAGACCCCAAATAGCCAAAGCAATCTTGCGGGAAAAAAATGGAGCTGGAGGAATCAGACTCCGTGATTACAATCTATACTACAAAGCTACAGTAATCAAGACAATATGGTACTAGCACAAAACAGAAATATAGATCAATGGAACAGGATAGAAAGCCCAGAGATAAACCACCCACATATGGTCACCTTATCTTTGATAAAGGAGTCAAGGATATACAATGGAGAAAAGACAGCCTCTTCAGTAAGTGGTGCTGGGAAAACTGGACAGCTACATATAAAATAATGGAATTAGAGCACTCCCAACCACCATACACAAAAATAAACTCAAAATGGATTAAAGACCTAAATGTAAGCTCAGACACTATAAAACTCTTACAGAAAAACAGGAAAAACACTCTTTGACATAAACCACAGCAAGATTTTTTTTTGACCCACCTCCTAGAGTAATGGATATAAAAACAAAAATAAACAAATGGGACCTAATGAAACTTAAAAGCTTTTGCACAGAAAGGAAACTATAAACAAGATGAAAAGACAAGCCTCTGAATGGGAGAAAATATTTGCAAATGAATCAACGGACAAAGGATTAATCTCCAAAATATATAAACAGCTCATGCAGCTCAATATTAAAAAAATAAACCGCCCATTCCAGAAATGGGCAGAAGACCTAAATAGACATTTCCCCATAGAAGACATACAGATGGCCAAGAGGCACATGAAAAGCTGCTCAACATCACTAATAGAGAAATGAAAATCAAAACTACAATGAGGTATCACCTCACACCAGTTAGAATGGACATCATCAGAAAATCTACAAACAATAAGAGCTTTAGAGGGTGTGGAGAAAGGGGAAGTCTCTTGCACCACTGATGGGAATATAAATTGATACAGCATCTGTGGAGAACAGTATGGAGCTTCCTTAAAAAACTAAAAATAGAATTACCATATGACCCAGCCATCCCAACACTGGGCATATACCCAGGGAAAACCATAATTCAAAAAGACACATGCATCCCAATGTTCATTGTAGCAGTATTTATAATAACCAGGTTATGGAAGCAACCTAAATGCCCATCGACAGACGAATGGATAAAGAAGATGTGGTGCATATATCTAATGGAGTATTACTCAGCCATAAAAAGGAATGAAATTGGGTCATCTGTAGAGATGTGGATGGATCTAGAGACTGTCATACAGAGTGAAGTAAGTCAGAAAGAGAAAAACAAATATAGTATATTAATGCATATATGTGGAATCTAGAAAAATGGTACAGATGAACTGGGTTGCAAGGAAGAAATAGAGACACAGATGTAGAGAAGAAACGTATGGACAGCAATGGGAGAAAGTGGGAGTGGGGTGTGGTGGTGGGATGAATCTGGAGATTGGGATTGATATATATACACCAATATGGATAAAATAGATAACTAATAAGAACCTGCTGTAAAAAAAAAATAACTAAAAAAATTCAAAAAAAATAACAAAATGGACTTTAATCACATCTACAAAATACCTTCACAACACTACCTATATTAGGTGTTTGATCAAATAACTAGAGCCTAGCCAAACAGACATATAAAACTAATTATCACTGTGCTAACCATTAAACTCTATGACTTCATCTGAATAATCCACAACATCTCAAACTCAGCATGACTGCAATGTTTCCTAAAATAAATGCTCTTTTTCTTATCTAGATTTCCTACCAGCCTTATCTAGATTCTCCTATGGAAAAAGAAACGTCTTTGATTTCATCTACACATCTCAACATTATTTTAAAAATCATTTTTATGTTCAGTACCTAGCTAATGAACACATATGAAGTACTCAATAAATGCCTGTAGAGTAAATAAATACAACTTTACCCAGCACACATCTGTTTGGTTCAAAAACTATAATATCTTTATAAATATATTTTTGCAATCTATATATTTAAATGATGTATCACTCTTTTCATCCATCCTTACACAGGCTCTATTTAAAAATAAAATAAAATAAAATTAGTTTTCCTTGTTTCTTTTTATGGGTATTTTAAATATTAAAATGTGAAACAAATATTAACATGTATCTACCATAGTGTGAAATTCTTTTCCAAATTAGCCACTGAGGTTTGCATTTACTGAGTTTCTATTTAGTATCAAGGACAAGATGATAGATTTAAATGAACGTATTTTGATAAAATTGATTCAATATTATAAGGCTTTCATGAAGTCATTTTTATATTTCCTTTTATTCATTAAATGCCCATTGATTGAGCATTTTAAAACAGACTCACAAGGTATAGAATGACTATGAGATAAATTTTGCCATAAAGAAGTCAAGATTAGTTTTAAATCGTCTAAGGAATCTTGTTGCATTTTACATGACAATTTTTAACCTATTATATATAAAGAAAATAATATGACAATTTAGGAAAGAAAAAAATGGATAGCGAGAAATATGTGTTTATATTGTAGTTTACATGGAATGATTCCTTTGGTCAAACTGAACAGACATGGAATAGAAAATTTCATGTTACGAAAAACAACTGATCAAAAAGTTGAAAGTATGAATGTTATAACATGATACTATTACAATTTCGCACACATACACATACACACACACACACAAATAAGTCTCAGAATATTTTAAATTACAAAGAAATTTGTCAGTTCATATTTAAAACAAAAATCCTATCAAAGTAATATGGGAATTGCCAAACTATTTCTTCCTGAATAATGAATGATTTTAAATTTTCAATGAAAACAATCAAGGTAATTGAATGGTTACTGTCTATAAACTGTGTATTTTCAGCACAATTTATCTTAACTCATTGGGTAGAACCACAGTAATAGTGTGACACGATGAACTGAAGAGCTGATTCTGTGCAGTGGTTTGTTCCGAGTCCAGCAGGTTAAATGAAGAATAACTAATACTCCAGAAGAGATCAGGAATTTAATGGTACCCACCATCACACTTTTTAAATATTTTGCTATTTGGAACTAACAGAAAAGAGAGACAATAGTTGAAATTGTTTTAATTACTCAAAAGAAAATGTGCTCCTCCCATATTTCACTTTCTGAACAGGAACAAAAAACTTAAAATTAGAAATCAAGGAGAAGTTACCAGGATAAGGATTGCCTATAAATAAGACTTATAAACCAGAACATGTTTTTCTCTCAGAAATTTTAGCAGCTTTTAAAAAACAGACATATCTTTGTACTCCTACACCCATTTTATTAATTAGTTTTGTAAAACTGTTTGTAGGAATTCAGAAGATATGCATAGGGGATACTGTCCACTTCTCCAGGTAATTGTTGATGTGGCTCTCTAGTCCCTTAATCTTGGTTAGTGAAGGAGTATCAAGTTCAATTTCCCCACTATGACAAAGTCCTGATACAGTGTCAGTATTGCCTTTGCCCAAAGGATATCGCCAGCTACCATTTTCTTACTGTTCACTGCTCATAGCTCTAGAGTTTCAGTTTAAGTCATATTGTGGGGGTAGGGAGTCTCAGAGTAGTCTTTTATTTCCTGAAAGTCTAGGGATAAAAAATGAGTAGAGTTGGCCCTCTGAATCTGTGCACTCCGCATCTGTGGATTCAACTAACCTTGGATCAAAAAAAAAATTCCAGAATGTTCCAAAAATCAAAACTTGAATTTGCCTCGCACCAGTAACTATTTACTACTATTTACATTGTGTTCACAACTATTTACATAGCATTTACATTGTATTAGGTATTATAAATAACCTAGAGAGGATTTAAAGTATATGGGAGGATTTGTGTGATTGTATGAAAATACTACACCATTTTACATGAGGGATTTCAGCTTCCTCGGATTTTGATATCTGTAAGGACCTGGAACCAATTCCCTGTGGATACCTAAGGATGACTAAATACTTTTTCAAGATTTAGTTGTTTTTCAGTGGGAAGACATTTTAGAAAATCTAATCTGCCATACAACTGGGGCAGAACATATTTTTAGGCTTTGAACTCTAAATATTTTACCTATATAAAACTTAAACTAATTAAAAGTTATTAGACTAAAACAAAACAAATCTAATATGAATATTCAGCATGATTGATGTGAAAAACCGCCAACTATTTTTGACATCACAAAATAAATTATTTGGGAGAATGAATGTGTTTATCAGGCACTAGGAAACACAAAAAGGAAACTAATAGGTAAAAGTTAAAACTCTCGACAGCATGACCACAGGGAACAGACCTTTTAGTTGACACTAATTTTGTAGCATATAGAACTAAAAGGGGCTTCTATGATTTAAAAAGCTACAATACGTATTCTTATTTGACCCTTTTCTAAAAGACATCATTATGAAAATTCTGAAAATGACATTAAAATTAGGATTCTAAAAGCATGAAGTCATGTTCTCATTTTATGTATTGCCTTTTCAGTTATTTTGTTATTACTTGTCAAAATAATTCTTTATGTAATTGGTTGAATTGCCATGCATTGCCTGAGAGTTTTGAATTTAAGACCTGAAGCCCTAAAACTCCTAGAAGAAAACAGGTAATGTCACCGTAACTCACTCAATTGCTTAAACCAGGCATTGTAAACTATGACCCTTTACAAAAAATGTTTGAGGACCTCTGGCTTAATCTTCAGTTTTCTCTCTCATTCATCTTATATGTTTAGTCAATTGCTAACTTCCATTGAAACTTCCAGTTATATAACATACATCCATCAAATTTGTTTTTCCTCTATCCGCACTCCCACTATTGTTCCGTAATTCCTCCTCTTGATTGCTGTAAACTTCCCTAAATGTTTTTTGGCTTCTATCCATTTGCTCCTATTCTTTTTTTTTTTGGTTTTTTTTTTTTTGTGGTACGTGGGCCTCTCACTGTTGTGGCCTCTCCCGTTGTGAAGCACAGGCTCCGGATGCGCAGGCTCAGCGGCCATGGCCCACAGGCCTAGCCGCTCCACGGCATGTGGGATTTTCCTGGACCAGGGCACGAACCTGCGTCCCCTGCATCGGGAGGCGGACTCTTAACCACTGCGCCACCAGGGAAGCCCCATTCTCTCCTATTCTTGATTCCAGCTGCTGCACTGATATTTCCAAATGCAAACAAAATTATGGCTGCTTAGAATCCTTCATTGCCTTTGCATTACTAAATTATTTTATTTTCCATTGTTAAGTTACACAGCTCTTAGTATGATACCTAAGATCCTTCAAAAACTGGCCCTCTGACACAATCTCTTTTGCGGCCCACTTCACCTATATCCACTCAACCTCTGTCATTTTTCACCCTGACAGAACTATTTGGTGGAGCAAATGTTCTGTGATACATACTTTTCTTGACTTTGCACATGATGCATTTTTTTTTTTCCTACAACACAGTGAAGACATACAGAAAATGGCTAAGACATAAACTGAGAGAGAAAGACAAAGCTGAAAATAGAAATAAAGGAAGCCCGTATTTATGTAGAAGACTAGACTAGAAAAATTATAGAAAATAAATAAAATATATCAATCCCAAGACAAAGAGAATAGGAGAAAAAAATGGCAACAGACGAAAGATGAACACAATAACATAACACGTTGTTTCTAGCTTATTTTCAGACTTAATGAAATCCCATCTCAAGAAAAATCCACTTAAAGAGAATTGAGGAAGAAAAAAAGTAATTATTGACCATTTGCATCTGCTTATATCATCTTAACACTCAATGTTTTAATATGTTTCTTTGAATTTAGGCTTTCTCACATACTTGACTAATAAAAAATGGAGAATAGAAGAAAATAATATGCTTTGATTTATCTTTATTATATCAATTCTATCCTTTTCTCAAGCCTTCTCTAGAGGTCAGCACAGAGTGGATCCTTATTAATTATTCCTGAAATTAACTGCTTTTTGCAGGGATAGCAATGTCTGATTCTGATCTCGCTAGAATTTAGATGCTTCCACAGCACAATCACTGTATTTATACTGGCTCACATAAAGAGAGTCCTCCCAAAAATATCCACCAAGAGAACCGTTCCAATATTTCTTGACAATTTTCATTGTTCCGTCTCAGCTACATGTAAACCTTTATTAAATCATTTCCCCTTTCAGAATAATTCCACATATTGATGGCAATTAGATTAGAAAAACACAAAGGTTTATTACTTTCAATGGACCTTTTATTTCTTGTAAAATGTAGAAAAGCTGCCTTAGTGTCCTCACTTTGCAGTTTTTCAGGGTAAATGAGTATGGCAGGGACAAAGGCTTTAGATAATATTCCCTCCCATTTTCATCTTTTACAGAATTATATTTAGAGGAATGGCTTTTGGAGTTAATGTATTACTAAGTATTTTTATGATAAATTCTAAATGTGTTTATGCTGATTTGTACTCTAGCTTATAATTGTATTACATAGGCAACACTGCATTTTCTGGAAACTGCCTGTAGCAATGGCAATGGGCTATAAAAACACTAATGGAAAGATCAAGATATTAACTTTGAGGGACATTTGTCACTAATATGCAAAACTGTATGGTAGAAGAATAAACGTTTTCATTTTATTAATTGTTTGTTACACCCTTTCTTTTTAGTGGTTGCACTCGATTTAAAAAAACAATAGTTTCTATTGTGAATTTATGTGGCAGTTTAGAAACAAAACTCACAATTTCCAAATTTGTAGGTATAGGTGGAATCACAAATGTAGTTAAATAATATGTCAGTCTTTGTTTTGAAAGTCTCAAAAGAGAAAAAATAAAATCTTAATATTAATAGTGAGATGTTTTAAAGACTAATAAGATAACTTGAGAGATTAGATTTAGATTTTAATTAGATAACTTATCTCTCTAACTTGAGAGACAGGAGCATTGGAACTCTAGAAGGAGAAGTTATTTCAAGTGTACAAGAAGTCAGGATATAAAATATAAAGTGCAAGATAAAAAATGAGAATTAGCAAAAATATTAAGAGGAAAAACAGAGTTTTAAGTAATCTTAGCCACATAGAACTTTCAGGTTGTTTATTCTTGAGAAAAAAAAAAAAGACAGGAAAAAAGATAATTATGTAGTCACGTTCAGTAAGTATTTAGTTTTAATGACATGTATCTTTTTTATTATAAATTTATTTTTATTATCCAAATGTTAAAACAAAGTTTAAACTTTAGTAAAGGATGAATCTAACTAAATATATATTTAAAATACACTATTTCTTTAACTAAGAAAGATAAGCAAATGTGGTTTTTACAAGTAATTAGTGGGAGTTCCCTGGTGGTCTAGTGGTCAGGGTTTGGCTCTTTCACTGCCGTAGCCCAGGTTCAATCCCTGGTTGGGGAACTGACATCCTGCAAGGTGTGGCCAAAAAAAATAATAATAATAGTAAAGGTAAATACCCTAATAATTTATTATATTTAATGAGAAGACTATCTGGAGATGCATATAAAAATGATGAGTTGAAAAAAACATTTTAATGTTTCATATACTAAAGCATTCAGGTTCCTTGGTATATAACACAGTTTAAGAAACTATAGGACCTAAAGTTGTACATTCTGGTGAAATAAAGTTTACTTTTCAATTTTGCCTGATTTTATCATTGAATCACTAAGCTGGAGATGGTAAAGTTCTAAACATTCATTCTCTCCTTCTTCCAAGCCAGTCTTCAGGAGTTAGGTGTAGCCTAACTTTCTTGAGTGTTATTGAAAACAAATGTACGTAAGTGGAGAGATATGCCATATTAATGGTTGGAAGATTCACTATCGTAAATACCTCACCTCAAAGAAAATTTTATGTACGGATTCAGTGCAATCTCAATCAAAATCCCAAGAATGTTTTGTGAAAATTTTGT
The DNA here is from genome assembly GCF_008692025.1 of Phocoena sinus. Classification (NCBI taxonomy): domain Eukaryota; kingdom Metazoa; phylum Chordata; class Mammalia; order Artiodactyla; family Phocoenidae; genus Phocoena; species Phocoena sinus. Next base: position 40,818,014 of record NC_045774.1, read on the forward strand.
AACAAACTTCATACCAGTGAAGTGTTATAAACCATTTCCAGGACTGGGTCTTAAGAATGTGTCCCTCTAAGCCCATGTTCCTCTTTCCACTGCCTGGAATCTGGACACGGTAATTCAGTTTTAATTATGTAGATGGTGACAATACTCTTGTTACATAACTAAATAGAATCAACCTGGGGGACCCTAATTTACCATGGGATACAGAACCATCCAACATATCGGAATTGCTTAACTGGGAACTATTATGTAAGGAAGTTTTCTTTAAGTTATTTTTGTTTTAGATTACTTTGTTACATTAGTTTGGATTGTAATTCCATGGTCCACTGAAGTCAATGTGGCTTGCTCTGGCCAAAGAAAAGTGAGCGGAGATAAAATACTTTTAGGAAGGATGCTTTAAGACTCAGCTTATTGTCTATTATGTCACTTTTTCTGTGTCACAATAATGTCAATGATTTAAATAGAGGTTTCTCTGTCAAATTAGTTTCTGGACCAAAGACAACATGGAGTGATGCCTAAGCCAATCTATTCTGGATAGTGTGTAAGCAAGAAATAAACCTTTGTTATTACAAGCCACTGAGGTTTAGAGGTTGTTTGTTCCTGTAGCATACTGTATCCTATTTTGGCTAATTTAAGAAGTTTAGCCTGAATCTTGATACAGTCTCACTCAGTCATTTCATGGTTTAATCAGGCTATAATAAGGGAGTACTGTGGTAAAATAAGAAGGGAAAATATAGCTACAGCTCATATATGATGTATAAAAGAAGATACAATACAAATTCTTTTTCTTTTCTCTTTTTTTTTTGCAGGTACAGAAGAATACATTTTCTACAGATTTAATGGAGAAAGGGAAATAAGTAGTACAGATCATTCTTATTGATAAAATCCAAAGGTATATTAACTAAAGGAGTAGGTGTAGTGAAGAGAGCTGAGATTTTAAGATAGAACACTGGTGAGCTTCTAATTTTAAAAGTATAGAGGAAGAAGTATTAAAAAGTACAGAGGAAGAGTTATATTTAAAACCAAAATTATGTCAGAAAGAACAGTGAGTAAATAATGAACCTAGGGAGAAAGGTTAAAAGTTGGGAAGAATGACTCACCATGCTGTTTACAGCATGAATATTAAGCCAGTTTAGAAGAGGGTTTGGAGATGGTTTTGAAGAGGTCACTGGACATGTTAACATGTATGGCCTCAGACAAAACCAATTTAGAATGGGCCCAGGGAAATACTAAGGGAATAGCAGGAAAAGCCTACACACTCTAAGTATTTAGTATTGAAAAGAAAACCAAATGAGAACAACAAGTGAGAAGGGTAAATAAGTCAAACAGAAGCATTTCAAGGATCATTAGAAATGCTTGAAAGCAGATAGGTAATGACAGAAGTTGATTAAATAAAAGAAAGTGAAAAAGTTTGAAATAGCCATGCCACAGGTGAAAAAAGATGGGAAACCAAAAGATGAGTGAAGCAGGGAAAGCTAGAATTTCTGCATAAAAAGTGTCAACAGACAAAAGAGAGCATGAGATTATACAGAATCAGGGAGCAGCCACCAATTTAGAAAACAGTGGAAATAAAATTGATTTCATAAGAAAGACCTCGTTATCCTTTAAATCACTTGAGTTGACTACTAATACCTACACATCCAGTTTTCTCTTCATGAAATATTATAAAAGCTTTCATATTATTATAGTTTGATTGCAAGTCAACTAGTTTTACAAACTTGTTTTTCTGCTTCTTTTTAACAACTTTATTGTGAAATGCAACATACACAGAAAAAACACATCTGCTTAAAATATTTATGTACAGATTAACAAACAGTTTTAAATTGATCTTCCAGGTAACCACCAGAATGGTTAAAAACAGAACACTGGAAGCTACCCTGAAACCTCTTTGTGGCCCTTCCTGCTCATAACCTCCTCCAACTCCTCCATACGTGGAGGCTAAACAATGTGCTACTAAAGAACCAGTGGATCACTGACGAAATCAAAAATACCTAGAGACAAATGAAAATGAAATGTGACAGTCCAAAAACTATGGTGCGGAGCAAAAGGAATTCTAAGAGGGAGCTTTATAGCGATACAATCTTACCTCAGGAAACAAGAAAAATCTCATATATGAAAGGAAGATCTGGGAATAAGATATTCATGAGCGACTTTGAAAAACTGTGACATATCATTTAAATGCAGATCACTACATATATATGCAGGGCTGAGCATATACCTAGGAAAAATCTGTAAAGGTCCTAATCTCTCATCTTTGGCTGATTCTGAATCCCTTTATAAGCAGGAAATAAAGAATAAGGAAGAGTTTTAAGCCACTGGAGGAGAGAAGGTGTGCTAAAATCACACACAGTCCATCTATTCAAAGGCGGAAGCCTTATTTGTTCAAGGCATTTAAAGAAATATCTGTTCAGATGACTGCTAAGCAAACCAGAGACTGCAGTGGCTGCACATGCAGGGAATACAAACATCTTATAATTAGTCCAAGACAGTTACTAAACAGACAAGAGAACAAGGCAACAATAACAATCCCTGGGGTAACGGGGAATTTTATTTCCACATTTTTTCCAATATATCATTTTCAATGTCCACTTTTCAATGAAAAAATTAAGACAATATAAGTAAACAAGAAAGTGTGATCCATACACAGGAGACAAAGCAGTCATTAAAAACTGTTTTCAAGGACCACTGGATTTACTACACAAATACATTAATTGTATTTATCTATATTGTATTGTCTACTCAAAAAATGCACAACATAAAACTTGAGAATTATGCTTTATTAGGTAGCCTTACTGAGGACGATAGCCCAGGAAGACAGCCTCTCAAATAGCTCTGAGGGACTGTTCCAAAGAGGTAAGGGAGGAACCAGGATATAAAGGAGTTTTTGCAAAAAGCAAACAAACCCAAAAAGGTAGTCGAACATCAAAAGATTACTGCTAATCACCAAAAAATTCAGACATCTCAAGTTAAGATTTTAGTGCTTTTCTATTTTAGGAAGGTACAAGAGTCTGAGCTTATTGAAATTATTCCTCAGATATACACCTTAATTATGTAGGCCCAGTATCCTGTTTTTCTCTATCTTAATCCCCTCTGGGCACACTGTAGGGGGTGGATGCAGTGGCTGATAGCTTAATGGCTGCAACATCCTATGTTTACTGAAATAACAAGCAACATCTTTTGTCACAGTATATTATAAATATATTTAAAGAACCAAAAGAAACATGTCTAAAAAGTAAAAGAATGTATGATATTCTATGAAATTAAGAGGCACAAGCTTCCAGTCAGAAAATGAATGAGTCATGGAGATGAAGGGTATAGCATAGGGAGTATAGCCAATAAAAATGTAGTATCTTTATATAGTGACAGATGGTAACTAGACTTATTGTGGTGATCATTTTGCAATGTACAGAAATAATGAGTCAATATGCTGTGTAGCAGGAACTAACTTAGTGTTATACATAGGTCAATTATACTTCAACAATCGAACAAGCAAACAAACTCACAGAAAAACAGATCAGATTTGTGGTTACCAGAGGTGGGAGGTGGGAGGAGGGAGAACTAAATGAAAGTCAAAAAGTACAAACTTCCAGTTATGATAAATAAGTACTAAGGATGTAAGGTACAACATGATTAATATAAATAACACTGTTGTATGTTATGTATAAAAGTTGTTAAGAGAGTAAATCCTACAAGTTCTCATCACAAGGAAAAAAATTTTTTTTCTTTTATTTTCTATCTGTATGAGATGGTGGATGTTCACTAAACTTACTGTGGTAATCATTTCATGATGTTTGAATGTCGAATCATTATGCTGTACACTGTAAACATATATAGTGCTGTATGTCAATTATATCTCAATAAAACTAGGAGAAAAAAAAGAATGTATGATAACAATGTCTCACCAAATAGAGAATATCAATTAAAAGATAGATATTTAAAAATAGAACCTAATAGAAATTCTGGTTAAAAAGTACAATAACTAAATAAAAAAATTCACTAGAGGGGCTCAATAGCAGACCTGAGCAGGCAGGAGAAAGAATCATTACTTGAAAGTTAACTTGAACAGTTAGTTCAATTGATATTCCATCTGAGAAATGGGAAAAAAGGCAATAAAAATAATCCATTATTTCCCAAAAATTGTCAATAAAATTAAGAGTTTGTGTTTCATCAGAAACCATGGAGGCCAGAAAGCAGTACATACGACATATTCAAAGAGCTGTAAGACAAAGACTGCTGCCCATGTGCTCCATATCCAACAAAACTATCCTTTAAAAAGTTAAGGAGAAATTAAGGTAATCTAGGACAAAAACAGAGAGTTCATTGTTAGCAGATTTGCCTTACAAGAGATACTAAAGTACTAGACAGTAACTGAAATCCACATGAAGAAATAAAAAGCTCTGGTAAATGGAACTACATAAGCAAATATAGAAGACAGTATAACTATTTTTTTGGCAACTCTTTTCTTCTGTTATCTGATTTAAGACAACTGCAAAAAGCAATTATTATAAAACTGTGATGATGGGTTTATTGTCATTTGTGATATGATTGACAATAATAGCACAAAGGAGTTGGGAGAGAACAAAGCTATATTAGTATAAAGTTTCTGAACACTACTGAAGTTGAGCTGGTATTATTCCAAACAAGATTATTTTAAGATGTTAATTATAATCCCAGAGCAGTCACTAAGAAAAAACTACAAAATACAGTAAAAGGAAAATAATAGAATTAAAATAGTACACTAGAAGGGGTCTATTTAACACAAAAGAAGGAGGAATAGAGAAACAAAAAGACATGGCATATAGAAAACAGAGAGCATGAAATCAAACTTAAATTCTACCTTATCAGTAACTACATTTAATGTAAAAAGATTAGGCACTATAATCAAAAAGCATAAATTGGCAGACTGAATTAAAAAGATAAATGATCCAGCTATATCTACAAAACAGTTTAGATTCAAAGACACAAATTGAAAGTAAAAAAGTAAAAGAATGAAAAAAATGTATCATGTCAATAGTAACCAAAAGAGAACTGAAGTAGCCATATCAAAAAAAAAAAAGTTAAAGAAAGTGTTATTAGAGGTTAAGAAGGACACTTTGTACGGACAAAATTATCTTGTCTTCAGTCTTACAACAAAATGGCCATATAAACTGCTAGTTCATGAATTTTCTTGAATCTATCAGAGAGCTAAGGTGACAGGGCAACCAACTAAACTATAACCTACAGAGAGGCAGATACCTGCAGATAGGAGAACTGCACATTTGCTCAACTAGAGCAGACACAGATAGACATTTGTTAGAACTCAGCTAGAGTTGTGAAATAATTCAGTCTAAGCATGCACTAGCAAGAGCTGTGGAGGCCTTGAGAGCCACGGATATAGAGAGAGTTTGCAGCCACTTGATGTTTCTTCTCTGTAGACCCTGTTGTGCTGTAGAACACTCACACAAAAGATTAGTAAGAGTAGAAAAAGCTTTCCTTGTGGTGCAGACTTAAGAGGACACAGTAGCTTCTAAAAGAGGGACAAATATCAACTAAACCATGGTAATTCCATATCCTTTTTCTTGGAGCGCATTTTTGAGGCTTCCTTATAATCACTAACAGCCATAAAATAAGTTATGGTCAATGAAATGGAAGACAAAAGCATCCTGGAAGCTTTCTAGAAAACTTTTCTTCTCCAATAAAAGGAGTCAGACACTGGAAGAAATATTTACTCCCTTGCTCTCAGACTTCTTATAATGTGAGATCATCTACTATCTTTGTTATACAGGCTATTGTAATTATATGAATTTGGAAGTATTTATGAATGTTACAATGATCTCCACTTTCCTAAGTTTACTGAAACTTTGCAATGGTAAAAGTCCATGAATAACAACAATTCATCTAATCATTGGAAGATACTAACTGAACAACTACTATGTGTGAGGAAACCTACATTTGTGAAGCCTAAGTAAAAAAAGCAGACTAAAGAACTCAGAACCCCTCCCCCTTTGTATTCAGTCTGTATCCATATCTTCATTTTAAGAATGTGCTTAGGTTTATTGCACTACAATTAAAATGAAACTTAAATAAATAAAATAATTATGTATGTGTGCCTCTAAAAATAAGTGTAAGACTAAAGTAATGACCCATAGTTTATGTCTCAGGTATATGCAGAATTTCCAAAATAACTGCAATGAGTATTCTTTGCTCAATTTTAGACAAGTAACATATGCCAATTACAAAATTGTGTCCTTTTTATAAGCCAGAGACACTTTTATTTTCATCTTTTAAATGAAAACCAATCAGTGAGTAAGGATGAAATTCCTGCTCCTGTACAAATTAAAAACAAGAACTCTTAGAGGACCCTATTTTTTTGTTGTTGCCAGATTAAATCTCTACTGATACCCAGTTTGTAGGAATCAATGCCATCAAGCTCAATTCTGTCTAATTTGACTACAGGCTCCCTTTTGGGTTCCACTGAGTTCTGATAAAAAATACAGTGCCCATGGGGATGTTTGTGGGGCTTCAATGAATAGCATATTTATTCCTCTTCTAAGAGTTAAGTCAGTTGAGAAATAAGAAAACAGAGTAAGCAGTTATAGGTCAAGATATCATCTTTATTACTGATAAAACTTATTTGGAGAACATGGCTTATACCTGTGGAAGAGTGAGCTTCATAATTCTGAAGCTCATAGTTAAACTCACCAAGCAGGCATTGTCCCTATAATTTAGTATAATAAAGTGTTAGGAACAACATATGCTTTATTAAGATAGCTCACTTGCTTGGGGGAAAGATTTTTTGAATAACACTTAACTGGATTTCATTCCAAAGTCATTAATCAGAGAAAGTTACTTTTTGTACCTCAGGGAGAAGTAACTCAGAGTGTGTGATAAACCAGGAGTTGGTTGTTTAGTGTATAATAAATGATCTCAGTGTATAATGATCAAATGAATTTTATTCAAGAGACAGATATTTAGTCTAACATTTAAAAATTAATCAATGTAATTAAAAACATTAATAGAATAAAGGAGAAAATTATGATCATATCACCAGATACAGAAAAAGCCTTTAACAAAGTCCAGCAAACATTTATGATAAAAAATAATTTCAGCAATAAAAACAATATATAATGAAAAGGCAGTCCATCAATTTGAAAAAGGGATTTGATAAAAACTGCAGTTAGTATCATAAATAATGATGAATGTGTTGTCCTTAAAATTGGGAACAAGACTGGGGTATATGCTCACACTACCTATATTTGACCTTGTACTAGAGGTTTTAGCTAGCTCAATAAGGCAAGAAAAAGAGGTTAAAAAGAAAAGAATTGGTAAATTAAAATCAAAAGTATCTGTTTTCACAAATGGCATAACACAGAAGATCCTGATGAAAATAGAAAAAAAAAACCTCATATGAATCAAAAGTGAATTTATTAAGGGTCAGTTGCATTTCTAAATTCTAAAAACTGTAAAAAACCATCAAAAAATAAAATGTTAGAATACCATTTACAGGAACTTCCAAAATAAAAAATATATAAGAATAAACTTAAGAAACATGAAGTATGTTTTCTATGTCTAACTCTACACACAAAAAAATAAGCTATAAAAAAACACTGCCAAAGGAAATTAAAGAAAACCAAAATAAATGTAGATAGAACATGTTCATGAATTAGAAGAAATAATACCGTTAATATGTCTATTCTACACAAATTGGTCAATAGAATCAAAATAATCCCTACCAAATTCCCAAAGTGCTTTTGCAGAAATATAACAAGTGTAGTTTTGGAATCACATGACCCTGCTTGATTCCAAGACTTTCTATAATGCTACAGTAATCAAAATAGTATGTTCATTTGAGTTGACATAAGCACTGTCAAATAGTGAATATTGTAGAACCAAATAGACATTCTAGAATAGACATACCTTGTATGGTCAACTGATTTTCAACAAATGCATCAGGGCAATGCAAAGGTGGAAACTATAGTCTTTTCACTAACATCATTAGCAAGTGAATAATACATGAAAAAAATAGTAACCTTGATAACTATTTAAGACCGATTGTAAAAGTTAAAACTACAAAGCTTCTAGAAGAAAACATCTGATGATATTTTCATGACCATGTGGTAAGCAAAGATTTCCTTATTAGGACAAAAACAGAAGATCATAAAAGGAAAAGAAAGTAATAAATTAACCGTACTTCATCAAAATTAAAAACTGCTTCACAAAAGACACTATCAAGAAAATGAAATATAAGTCATGGAGTACCAGAATATTCTTATTTTCTACAAATCAATGACAAAAACATCCACAACTTAATAAAAAAGTGTACAAGATACATAAAGCAACACTCAATAAAGAAGACATATGAATGCCCATTAAGCATGTGAAAAGATACTCCACGTCAATAGTTATTAGAGAGAAGTAAGTTAAAATCCCAATGAGATATGAATTCAGTTTCACTAGGATGGATAAAATTTTTAAAACTGAAAACTTGCATTACAAAAATTTGGTGAAGATGTGGAACAACCTTTATTCTTTTTTTTTTTTTTTTTTTTTTTTTTTTTTGCGGTATGCGGGCCTCTCACTGTTGTGGCCTCTCCCGTTGCGGAGCACAGGCTCCGGACGCGCAGGCTCAGCGGCCATGGCTCACGGGCCCAGCCGCTCCGCGGCATGTGGGATCTTCCCAGACCGGGGCACGAACCCGTGTCCCCTGCATCGGCAGGCGGACTCTCAACCACTGCGCCACCAGGGAAGCCCACAACCTTTATTCTTAATAATCAAAATGGGAAAAGGCAAAATGTCCATCAGTGATAAAATTGGGCAAATTATTTATTTAATATGATGGATTACTACTCAGCAATAAAGAGAAAACATGTAATATGTACATGAATCTCACAGAAATAAAAATAGTACCTAATATATGATCCCACTTATATATAGTTCAAGAACAAGCAAAGCTATTATGGTAGAAATCAGAAATTTGATTGTCAAGGGGTGAGGATTTCCTGGAAATGCACAAGAGAAACTTATGGTATGACAGAATCTTCTATAACATGTTTGAAGTGTGGATGCAACAGTTTTACATATTTATTAGAACTCATTAATTAATGTCACCATTTAACTGTATGTAAAGTGTGACTGAAAATGCATTTAAAATTTTAAAACAAGTACTTTTTATTAAATTATTTAAAAGTATCTCCTCTCACAGTAAAACCATTTATAATCTCACAATTTTCTACAAAATTTTCTATTTTACCAAGTTTAGTTTTCCCAGGCAGTTCCTGAAAAACAAAATATTCTCTTTGGATTTCTTATTTTGATTTATCATACTGTTATCTGGGAACACCTTTGGTTAATATTCTTGTGAAGCATATTTTGTGGTTTTAGTTTCTGACCACTAAAGATGTCTGAGGCCATCTTTTTCTTGCTCTCATAAATGGAAACTTATGTGGAAATAAATTTCTTATGTTAGAAACTTTTTGTCTATAAAAACTGTATCACTGTCTTCTGATATTTATTGTTCAAATGGGAAAATCTGAAAGTTGGTAATTCCTAATTATTTTTTTCAATATGAATGCTTGTAGGATAATTTCTGTAGAATTTGAATTTCAAAATTGTGTAAACATGCATAATGTTGTGGGTTTTCTTTAATTTATTCCACGGATAATTATGCTCCACATTCTCAGTTCCATTTTAAACACAACTAGCTTATTATTTTATCTATTATCTTCCATCTCATACTTTCAAATTCATAGTCTAGCTCCTCTGAATGCTGGCAAATGTTTCAACATTTTTCTACACATCACTGGTTTGCTTTTGTGCAGTCAGTTCTGGTCATTCTACTACCTACTCTTGGTTTTAATTATCTTAGTAAGTTTTAAGTGGCAAAGAGTAGAGACGGAAACAGGTTTATTTTAGTCTAGACTTTTGCTCTGTTCTCACATGTGTGGGCAGCGAATTTTATTTCTCAGGACATTTCTATTAAAATTGTAGTTTATGCTGATTTCTCTCAGGGTCTGATTATAAGCTACCCAACAGGTATAAAATAATAGGACAATAATACATGTTATTATTATTTTAAAGTTTTTAAGATGTTTCCACAGGACAGAGTAGAGTTTGCTGCTGAGAGTGAAGGGGATATTGGAATAGACCTTATGTTCTCTCTGTTCACCCATTCCCATTCCCATTCACTGAATAGACAATAATGAAGATTTATACCTGAAAGACAGAACATTATTTTTCTCCTGCTTTATTTGGAGCTCATAATTTCAAAAGGTGATGTGTTTTAGATACTTCATTATAGACCAGATTTCATTCACCTTGTAGCATCAAGTTCTGCTCTAGGGATGTTTCTCAGAAACCGAGTCAGAATTAGTGCTCTTGTATAGAAAAAGTATATTTTTAAAATTAAGAAAATAAAAAAGTGTACAGAACAAGTATCTAGTGGATTAAATACCAACATGGTCATTTTACCTATGTCTATCTTCTGTGTAGCTCAAGCCGCATACAATTTATGAGAACTTTTAATATGAGAGCTAAAGATCAGAAGCTATTGAACCAAATCCCTGCCTAAACTGACAGAACTACACATATGAATATGACAAGCGAATCTCATTTTTCTAATGCTTGAATAAATAGGAATTATGAAGTTGTACAATAACTTGAAGAAGAAATCTACAGTCTTGTGAAATTCACAGAAACATAATACAGGGGATATTGTGACAGACTGCAAACCACCAGTCCACTCATTCCTTTTTGGTCTCATATTTGTCCATCCATTTTTACTCTTGCTTGCTTATTCAGTTTGCCTCCCATTTGTCTATGGTATTAGTTATGATGCTTTTGGAAATATCAGAAATCCCAAATTAAATTGGTTTAAAATTAAGAAGAATCATTGTGATGATTAATTTTATGTGTCAACTTGGCTAGGCTAAGATACCCAGTTGTTTAGTCAAACATCAGTCTAGATGTTATGGCAAAGGTATTTTTTAAATGTGATTAACATTCAAATCAGTACAATTTGAGTAAAGCTGATTACCCGAAGGAGTTGAGGAAAATGGTGGAAGAGTAAGATGTGGAGATCACCTTCCTCCCCACAGATACATCAGAAATACATCTACACGTGGAACTGCTCCTATAGAACACCCACTGAACGCTGGCAGAAGACCTCAGACCTCCCAAAAGGCAAGAAACTCCCCACGTACTGGGGCAGGGCAAAAGAATAAAGAAAAAACAGAGACAAAAGAATAGGGACGGGACCTGCACCTGTGGGAGGGAGCTGTGAAGGAGGAAAGGTTTCCACACACTAAGAAGCCTCTTCGCGGGCAGAGACTGCAGGTGGCGGAGGGGGGGAAGCTTCGGACCCACGGAGGAGAGCGCAGCAAAAGGGGTGCAGAGGGAAAAGCAGAGAGATTCCTGCATAGAGGATCGGTGCCGACCAGCACTCACCAGCCCGAGAGGCTTGTGTGCTCAACCGCCGGGGCGGACAGGGGCTGGGAGCTGAGCCTCGGGCTTCACTGGGATCGCAGGGAGAGGACACGGGTGGGCGGAATGAACAGAGCCTGAAGGGGTTAGTGCACCACGGCTAGCCGGCAGGGAGTCCGGGAAAAAGTCTGGACCTGCTGAAGAGGCAAGGGACTTTTTCTTCCCTCTTTGTTTCCTGGTGCGCGAGGAGAGGGGACTAAGAGCACTCCAGAGACAGGCGCAAGCCGCAGCTAATAGAGTGGACCCCAGAGACGGGCATGAGACGCTAAGGCTGCTGCTGACACCACCAAGAAGCCTGTGAGCAAGTACAGGGCACTATCCACACCCCCCTTCCAGGGAGCATGTGCAGCCACTGCCAGGGTCCCATAATCCAGGGAAAGCTTCCACGGGAGAACGCACGGCGTGCCCCAGGCTGGAGCAACGTCATGCCGGCCTCTGCTGCTGCAGGCACACCCTGCATCCATATCCCTCCCTCCCGCTGGCCTGAGTGAGCCAGAGCCCCTGAATCACCTGCTCCTTTAACCCTGTCCTTTCTGAGTGAAGAACAGACACCCTCCAGCGACCTACATGCAGAGGCGGGGCCAAATCCAAATCTGAGCCCCGGGAGCTGTGCGAACAAAGAAGAGAAAGGGAAATTACTCCCAAAAGCCTCAGGAGCACCAGATTAAATCTCCACGATCAACTTGATGTACCCTGCGTCTCTGGAATACATGAATAGACAACAAATCATCCCAAATTGAGGAGGTGGACTTTGAGAGCAAGATATATTATTTTTTCCCCTTTTCCTCTTTTTGTGTGTATGTGTATGCTTCTGTGTGAGATTTTGTCTGTAAAGCTTTGCTTTCACCATGTGTCCTAGGGTTCTGTCTGTCCACTTTTTTCGTTTGTTTTTTACTTAAAAAATTTTTTTTTCTTAATAATTATTATTTTAATAACTCTAGTTTATTTTATCTTACTTTATTTTATTTTATCCTCTTTCTTTCTTTATTTCTACATTTTCTCCCTTTTATTCTGAGCCATGTGGATGAAAGACTCTTGGTGCTCCAGCCAGGAGTCAGTGCTGTGCCTCTGAGGTAGCATAGCCAACTTCAGGACACTGGTCCACAAGAGACTTCCCACCTCCATGTAATATCAAATGGCGAAAATCTCCCAGAGATCTCTATCTCAACACCAAGACCTAGCTTCACTCAGCGACCAGCAAGCTACAGGGCTGGACACCCTATGCCAAACAACTAGCAAGACAGGAACACAACACCACCCATTAGCAGAGAGGCCACCTAAAATCATAATAAGGCCACAGACACCCCAAAACACACCACCAAACGTGGACCTGCCCACCAGAAAGACAAGATCCAGCTTCATCGACCAGAACACAGGCACTAGTCCTCTCCATCAGGAAGCCTACACAACCCACTGAAACAACTTTAGCCACTGGGGACAGACACCAAAAACAACGGGAACTACGAGCCTGCAGCCTGCAAAAAGGAGATGTAAAACACAGTAAGATAAGCAAAATAAGAAGACAGAAAAACACACAGCAGGTGAAGGAGCAAGGTAAAAACCCACCAGACCTAACAAATGAAGAGGAAATAGTCTACCTGAAAAAGAATTCAGAATAATGATAGTAAAGATGATCCAAAATCTTGGAAATAGAATGGAGAAAATGCAAGAAACATTTAAAAAGGACCTAGAAGGACTAAAGAGGAAACAAACAAGAAAATACAAGAAACATTTAACAAGGACCTAGAAGAACTAAAGAGGAAACAAGCAATGATGAGCAACACAATAAATGAAATTAAAGATATTCTAGAAGGGATCAATAGCAGAATAACTGAGGCAGAAGAACAGATAAGTGACCTGGAAGGTAAAATAGTGTAAATAACTACTGCAGAGCAGAATAAAGAAAAAGTAATGAAAAGAACTGACGACAGTCTCAAAGACCTCTGGAACAATATGAAACGCACCAACATTCAAATTTTAGGGGTCCCAGAAGAAGAAGAGAAAAAGAAAGGGAGTGAGAAAATATTTGAAGAGATTATAGTTGAAAATTTCCCTAATATGGGAAAGGAATGGTTAATCAAGTCCAGGAAGCACAGAGAGTCCCATTCAGGATAAATCCAAGGAGAAGCATGCCAAGACACATATTAATCAAACTATCAAAAATTAAATACAAAGAAAACATATTAAAAGCAGCAAGGGAAAAACAACAAATAACACACAAGGGAATGCCCATAAGGTTAACAGCTGATCTTTCAGCAGAAACTCTGCAAGCCAGAAGGGAGAGGAAGGACATATTTAAAGTGATGAAGGAGAAAAACCTACAACCAAGATTACTCTACCCAGCAAGGATCTCATTCAGATTTGATGTAGAAATTAAAACTGTTACAGACAAGCAAAAGCTGAGAGAGTTCAGCACCACCAAACCAGCTTTACAACAAATACTAAAGGAACTTCTCTAGGCAAGAAACACAAGAGTAGGAAAAAGCCTACAATAACAAACCCAAAACAATTAAGAAAATGGTAATAGGAACATACATATCGATAATTACCTTAAATGTAAATGGATTAAACGCACCCACCAAAAGACACAGACTGGCTAAATGGATACACAAACAAGACCCATATATATGCTGTCTACAAGAGACCCACTTCAGACCTACAGACACATACAGACTGAAAGTGAGGGGATGGAAAAAGATATTCCATGCAAATGGAAATCAAAAGAAAGCTGGAATAGCAATTCTCATATCAGACAAAATAGACTTTAAAATAAAGACTATCACAAGAGACAAAGAAGGACACTACATAATGATCAAGGGATCGAACCAAAAAGAACATATAAAAATTGTAAATATTTATGCACCCAACAAAGGAGCACCTCAATACATAAGGCAAATGCACAGCCATAAAAGGGAAAATCGACAGTAACACAATCATAGTAAGGGACTTTAACACCCCACTTTCACCAATGGACAGATCATCCAAAATGAAAATAAATAAGGAAACACAAGCTTTAAATGATACATTCAACAAGATGGACTTAATTGATATTTATAGGACATTCCATTCAAAAACAACAGGATACACATTTTTCTCAAGTGCTCATGGAACATTCTCAAGGATAGATCATATCTTGGGTCAAAAATCAAGCCTTGTGAAATTTAAGAAAACTGAAATGGTATCAAGTATCTTTTCCGACCACAATGCTTTGAGACTAGATATCAATTACAGGAAAAGATCTGGAAAAAATACAAACACATGGAGGCTAAACAATACACTATTTAATAACGAAGTGGTCACCGAAGAAATCAAAGAGGAAATCAAAAAATACCTAGAAACAAATGACATTGGAGACACGACGACCCAAAACCTAAGGGATGCAGCAAAAGCAGTTCAAAGAGGGAAGTATATAGCAATACAATCCTACCTTAAGAAACAGGAAACATCTTGAATAAACAAATAACCTTGCACCTAAAGCAATTAGAGAAAGAAGAACAAAAAATCCCCAAAGTTAGCAGAAGGAAAGAAATCATAAAGATCAGATCAGAAATAAATGAAAAAGAAATGAAGGAAACAATAGCAAAGATCAATAAAACTAAAAGCTGGTTCTTTAAGAAGATTAACAAAATTTATAAATCATTAGCCAGACTCATCAAGAAAAAAAGGGAGAAGACTCAAATCAATAGAGGTGAGAACTGAAAAAGGAGAAGTAACAACTGACACCGCAGAAATACAAAGGATCCTGAGAGATTACGACAAGCAACTCTGCGCCAATAAAATGGACAACCTGGAAAAAATGGACATATTCTTAGATATGCACAACCTGCCGAAAATGAACTAGGAAGAAATAGAACATATGAACGGACCAATCACAAGCACTGAAATTGAAAGTGTGATTAAAAATCTTCCAACAAACAAAAGCCCACTAACAGATGGCTTCACAGGTGAATTCTATCAAACATTTAGAGAAGAGCTAACACCTATCCTTCTCAAACTCTTCCAAAATACAGCAGAGGGAGGAACACTCCTAAACTCATTCTACGAAGCCACCATCACCCTATACCAAAACCAGCAAAGATGTCACAAAGAAAGAAAAGTACAGGCCAGTACCACTGATGAACACAGATGCAAAAATCCTCAACAAAATACTAGCAATCAGAATCCAACAGCACATTAAAAGAATCACACACCATGATCAAGTGGGGTTTATTCCAGGGATGCAAGGATTCTTCAATATATGCAAATCTATCAGTGTGATAAACCATGTTAAAAAATTGAGGGAGGAAAACAGTATGATCATCTCAATAGATGCAGAAAAACCTTTCAATAAAATTCAACACCCATTTATGATAAAAACCCTCCGGAAAGTAGGTATAGAGGGAATTTACGTCAACATCACAAAGGCCATATATAAGAAACCCACAGTCAACATTGTTCTCAATGGTGAAAAACTGAAACCATTTCCACTAAGATCAGGAACAGGACAAGGCTGTCCACTCTCACCACTATTATTCAAAATAGCTTGGAAGTTTTAGCCAAAGCAATCAGAGAAGAGAAAGAAATAAAAGGAATCCAAATCAGAAAAGAAGTAAAGCTGTTGCTGTTTGCAAATGACATGGTACTATACATAGAGAATCCTAAAGATGCTACCAGAAAATTACTAGAGCTAATCAATGAATTTGGCAAAGTTGCAGGATACAAAATTAATGCACAGAAATCTCTCACATTCCTATACACTAATGATGAAAAATCTGAAAGAGAAATTAAGGAAACACTCCCATCTACCACTGCCAACAAATAGAATAAAATACCTAGGAATAAACCTACATAGGGAGACAAAAGACCTGTATGCAGAAAACTATAAGACACTGATGAAAGAAATTAAAGATGATACAAATATATGGAGAGATATACCATGTTCTTGGATTAGAAGAATCAACATTGTGAAAATGACTATTCTACCCAAAGTAATCGACAGGTTCAATGCAATCCCTATCAAACTACCAATGGCATTTTTCACAGAACTAGAACAAAAAATTTCACAATTTGTACGGAAACACAAAAGACCCCGAATAGCCAAAGCAATCTTGAGAAAGAAAAATGGAGCTGGAAGAATCAGGCTCCCTGACTTCAGATTATGCTACAAAGCTCCAGTATTCAAGACAGTATGGTACTGGCACAAAAACAGAAATATAGATCAATGGAACAGGATAGAAAGCCCAGAGATAAACCCACGCACATATGGTCACCTTATCTTTGATAAAGGAGGCAAGAATATACAGTGGAGAAAAGACAGCCTGTTCAATAAGTGGTGATGGGAAAACTGGACAGGTACATGTAAAAGTATGAAATTAGAATACTCCCTAACACCATACACAAAAATAAACTCAAAATGGATTAAAGACCTAAATGTAAGGCCAGACACTATCAAACTCTTAGAGAAAAACATAGGTAGAACACTCCATGACATAAATCACAGCAAGATCCTTTTTGACCCACCTCTTAGAGAAATGGGAATAAAAATAAACATAAGGGACCTAATGAGACTTAAAAGCTTCTGCACAACAAAGAAAAACATAAACAAGACAAAAAGACAATCCTCAGAATGGGAGAAAATTTTTGCAAATGAAGCAACTGACAAATGATTAATCTCCAAAATTTACTAGCAGCTCATGCAGCTCAATCCAAACAACCCAATCCAAAAATGGACAGAAAACCTAAATAGACATTTCTCTAAAGAAGATATACAGATTGCCAACAAACACATGAAAGGATTCTCAACATCACTAATCATTATAGAAACGCAAATCAAAACTGCAATGAGGTATTACCTCACACCAGTCAGAATGGCCATCAAAAAATCTACAAACAGTAAATGCTGGAGACGGTGTGGAGAAAAGGAAACCCTCTTGCACTGTTGGTGGGAATGTAAATTGATACAGCCACTATGCAGAACAGTATGGAGGTTCTGTAAACAACTACAAAGAGAACTACCATATGACCCAGCAATCCCACTACTGGGCATATACCCTGAGAAAACCATAATTCAGAAACAGTCATGTACCAAAATGTTCACTGCAGCTCTATTTACAATAGCCAGGTAGCCAGGACATGGAAGCAACCTAAGTGTCCGTCGACAGATGAATGGATAAAGAAGATGTGGCACATATATACAATGGAATATTACTCAGCCATAAAAAGAAAGGAATATGAGTTATTTGTATTGAGGTGGATGGACCTAGAGTCTGTCATACAGAGTGAAGTAAGTCAGAAAGCGAAAAACAAATACTGTATGCTAACAAATATATATGGAATCTAAGGGGAAAAAAAGGTTCTGATAAACCTAGGGGCAAGACAGGAATAAAGATTTAGATGTAGGGCATGGACTTGAGGACACAGGGAGCGGTAAGGGTAAGCTGGGACGAAGTGAGAGAGTGGCATGGTCATATATACACTACCAAATGTAAAATAGATAGCTAGTGGGAAGCAGCCGCATAGCACAGGGAGATCAGCTCGGTGCTTTGTGACCACCTAGAGGGGTGGGATAGGGAGGGTGGGAGGGAGGGAGACACAAGAGGGAAGAGATATGGGGATATATGTATATGTATAGCTGATTCACTTTGTTATAAAGCAGAAACTAACACACCATTGTAAAGCAAATTTTACTCCAATAAAGATGTTAAAAAATAAAAATATAAAAGTCATCCTATCCAGGATATATCCCAGATCAATTAAATCATGTCCTCTGTGGGTCGGAAAAAAAAAAAAAAACACTAAAAAACTTCACATTAAAGGAAATAGAAAAAGAGGCAGCATACAGAATGGGAGAAAATATTTGTATACCACGTTTCTGATAAGGGTTAATATCGATAATATATAAGAAACTCATACAAGTCAATAACAGAAAACCAAGTAACCCTTTGAATTTGAGCAAAGGACTTGTATAGCCATTTCTCTTAAGAAGACATACAAATAACCAGTAGGTACATGAAAAGATGCTTAACATCATTAATTATCAGAAGAATGCAAGTCAAAACTATAATGAGTTATTAACTCACATTTGTTAGGTTGGCCATTATCCAAAAAAAAAAAAATTTGGCTAGGATTTAGAGAAATTCAAACCCTTGTACACTGTTGGTGTGAATGTAAAGTGGCAGTACAACTATGGAAAACAGTATGGATATTCCTCAAAAAGTTAAAAAAACTACCCTATGACCCAGCAATTCTACTCCTGAGTACAGGTATACCATGGAGATATTCGGAGTTTGTTGTAGAACACCCCAGTAAAGCAAATATTGCAATAAGTGAGTCACACAAATATTTTTATTTCCCAGTGCATATAAAAGTTATTTTTGCACTATACTGTAGTCTATTTAGTGTACAATAGCACTGTACCTTTAAAAATGCCCATATCTGAATTAAAAGTGCTTTATTGCTAAAAAATGTTAACCATCATTTGTAATAGTAAACATCAAAGATCACTGATCACAGATACCATAATATAATAATGAAAAAGTTTGAAATATTGTGAGAATTACTAAAATGTGCCACAGAAACCCTAAGCAAGCAAATTCTGTTGGAAAAATGAAGCTGATCGACTTGTTTGATTCAGGGTTGCCACAAACCTTCCATTTGTAAGAAAATACAGTATCTATGAAGTGCAATAAAACTAGGTATGTCTGTATATTTTCAAGAGAAAACAAAATCAGTATCTTGAAGTATCTGCACTCCCATGTTCACTGCAACACTATTCATAATAGACAAGATACAGAAACAGCCCAAACGTTCATAGACAGATGTATGAATAGAAAATTGTGGTATATATCTATAACAATAGAATATGATACAGCCTTAAAAAATAAAATCTTGCCATTTGCAACAACATGATGAATCTGCAGGACGTTATGCTAAGTGAAATAAGCCAGTCGCAGAAGGACATATATTGCATGGTTCCACTAGTGTGAGATATCCAAAACAAACTCATAGAAACATAGGACACAATAGCAGTTGCCAGGTGCTAGGGAGTGGGTAAAACAAGGAATTGTCATTCAATGGGTATACATTTTCAGTTATGTTAGATGAATAAGTTTTAGAGATCTACTCTACAACATAGTGCCTATACAGATCTTCCTCGACTTATGATGCATTTATGCCCAGATAAAGCCATCCTAAGTTGAAAATATCGTAAATCGAAAATGCTCTTAAGACACTCAATCTACTGAATATCATAGCTTAGCCAGGCCTGGCTTAAACATGCTCAGAACACTTAACATTAGCCTACAGTTGGGAAAATCATCTAACACAAAGCCTACTTTATAATAAAGTGTTGGATATCTCATGACATCTATTGAATACTGTACTGAAAAGTCAAAAACAGAATGGTTGTGTGGGTGCAGAATGGTTGTTAAGTGTATCGGTTGTTTACTCTAGTGATCATGTGGCTGACTGGAGCTGTGGCTTACTGCTGCTGCCCAGCATCACGGGAGAGCACTACTGCATATCACTAGCCTGCGAAAAGATCACAATTCAAAATTGGAAGTAAAAAAATTGGTTTTCACTGAATGTGTATCACTTTCCCACCATGGAAAAATTGAAAACTCACAAGTCGAAATATTATAAGTTGGGGACTGTAGTTAACAATACAGTGTTGTACACTTAAAAATCTAAGAGGTAGGTCTCATGTTCAGTGTTCTTACAACAAACACAAAAAACACTAAAATGACGTAAGAAACTCTCAGAGGTGTTGGATATGTCTATGACTTTCAATAACTTCAAATGAATGAGAGTGGAAAGGGCAGAATCATAGATGATGCTAAATTTCCAGCTCTCCCCTATAACACATGATATGACTTATGAGAGACAAGGCAATGAGTTTCTAATTTTAGACTTGTCATTTAAATCCAAATTTTAAAAAGAATTTATTCTACTGTAGCTTTTAAATCTTAATAGACATATGTAGAGTGTATCAAAATTCTTTGAAGCTTACTTAAGCTTTAAACTAAGCAGAATATAACTTGTCATAAAATATCCAGATACATTCAGATGATCCTTGATACTATTTTCATACCTTTGAACTGCATGACATGAGACTTGGTTTAAAATTACTTCATGTAGGGTTTTGAAAAGTAGGCACACTGTACATGATGTAACTCTTGGCCACTTCTCAGCCCATATCCATACCGATATAGAACCAAAATGAAGTGATGCATAAATGTGCAAGTATTTAATTCAAGTTTATCATCTACATTAAATATGCTCATTAGATCGGCATCCAGTACTACCCATCATGTTGCTAATTAACTTTCCATAACCTTAGGCAACTTCATGTGGTATACTTTTACAAGTTCAGAGAACTAGCTGATCTCAAATTGGCGAGAGATATCTGTAAGGCATTTCTAGGATGGCACTAACATATGGGATGATGTGAGAAATACCACCACATCTTCAATACCTTCTCTCTCTGTCTCAACATACATATCTAAGAATTTAGCGAGGATATTCTCAGACTCAATGGCAGATGTTTCTAATGGCTTATTTCCTACAAATTTGATTATTTTGGCCTAAGTCTGGTCAAAACTTAGCAGTTTGTGGTTAGAAATAGTTTCTCTGAGCATCCTATTCAATATCAGAAACTGTCTTGGCCACTTTTGATGAAGGTGTAATTTCTGTGTAAGACACCGACCACTTTTTTACTGTCAGTTTCCTACTGAAGACTTGTATATCTTCTTTATGCCTCATTCAGTTGTCTTAGTAGTTGCTATTCATGGTTACTACTTAATAAAAACAGGTAAGAGATAGGAATGTGACAAATGTAACACTGTGGGGTAGTTACAAGAGCCAGCATTTTGGATACAATATCTTCAGAAGGATTGGGAAATCACAGCTATTTATGGAATAGGGAAGAAGATAACCTTTTCCGAAGGGGTGGACACTCAGTAGAGAAATTGAAAATAATAATGCAGAAAAATATACAGTCGTAGTTTTTTACTCTTCCAGTCCTCAATCATAACATTTTAAATTAAAAATAGATAATCATGTATAAAATCATATAGAAAATAAGTATAGAATATGAAAATATCACATAGAATCTTAAAATGTTACAAAGAACATATGATTCTGTTAGATGTTATGAGGAGAGTGGAATTTATGTTATGTTATGAAGAGGGTAGAAACTAATAAGTTCAGATAGTAAATAAGATCACAAATTTAAAATTTCTTGAGCTGTTCAGAAAAAGAAAATCAGAGTACCATTTCATTAATGCAATAAGCCCCAACACCAGAAAAGAAGAATGCATGTACAGACTGTTAAGTTCTGTTCATAACTCATTAATTTGTTTAACTTTCACAAATTATATATCCCATTCATTTTCCATGCCCCTGTTCCTTGAGCAGATGTCGTTATCATTGTCCTCTGTTACATTCCTCTTAGTGAGGACACTGACAAGAGAAATGAGATCTTAACTGTCTCTGGCAGTGAATCCAACTGACAAACAGATTGAATAATACTTTGAATGGCTAGAATACCCTTACCAAGAGTGCTGTGAAGATTAAGTATGACAGTGTAGAACTGAATGTAGTGACTGTTGTGGAGATAACTCTTTAACATAAATCTATAAACCCAATGAAAAAGCTCTGATAAAAAATGTACCAGGAACACTACATTTTAAATTTCATATAAGCATTTTGCCTCATACAAAGTATCCAAAGTGAAAAGTTTTTTAAAAGTACAGACTTAAGACATGTCAGTAGAATTCAAAGTAAATAGGGCTGTAAATACACCAACGGTTGTAATATTTCAGGAAATGGGCTAGGGTTGAGGAATATTCTGAGTGATAAAAAAAATAACCATGAATGTAAGTTGTTACACCCTTCCAAAAGCATAAGATTGAACAGGGAAAAATAGAGTAAATGTTAAGAGTGAACCAGAAGAAGATAAAGAAAAAAAAAAAAAACTAATATGGTGGCTATTGGATTCCTCCTAAGCTTTTCTATTTTATGAGACAATTTGATGGTAATAAAAAATAGGCCGAATAAACCTTTCTTAGCTTACCAACTAATTAGAAGCAGGAGAAAATATGTTACTGTTATCCTCATGTTTTCTTATTACAACAATGTATTTTGAAAATGTTTTTTATGATCTTAACCAGAAAATACTGAAGAAAATATTTGATGCTTTTCATCAGGCTTTATTTCTTATCACCTGTGAAATAAAGTCCACATATTAGAAAGATAAATTTCAAAATATTCATTGTCATAGTTTTAAAAACGTGCACAACCAGGTAGTAGCATGGAAAACAGCATAACATGCATGCTTTCAGATGTTATCAATTAGAGGTTTCATTTATAATTCCCTGAAATGACTTAACATATAGAACTGGAATGCATTTAACACTGATGGCATCGCCATACCATTTTGGCAGCTTTGATCAACTTTGGCATTTCAGACATCTAGTAGTTTTAATATTTATTCATGCATTAATCAGAGACACTTTATTTCAGAATTGGCATACCAAAACTGTTCTGAGTTATAGTGCTAATATGTCCTATTAAAGACTAAATTAAGATTTTACTACTGTTAACCAGAGGCAATACCGCATTAAAAAAAAACAGTTGCCAAAACTTCACAATCCAAGCTGTTTACATTTCAGGATTTCTATACCTACAGATGAAAAGGAGGAAGCACATCTTCTTTTCCTGCTGACAAAATTAAATGCCAGGTTTGAAATGTCTAATGAAAGTTTTGATTTCCCATTAATCTAACTATGTGTTTGCTAGCAATTTAAAAAGGCTAACAAGACTATTTAACATCCCTAATAAAAATTTATATAATTAGTGAAGTCATAATTTTAAAGATAAGCAAATGTAAAACTGTCTATGAATATTATATTTCTAATCCTCTTCTAGTATTACTGATTATTTTATGTAACAGGGAAAGTTCATTTCAAATACTTTCTAATTTCATCACTGAAAGATGATAACTGGCAGCAAAGAAAAGCAAAACTTTATTCATTTCTGTGAGTATAAGTTGGTAAACTTTTTACTTAGCAACTCTCCTCAGGCAATAGTTATGGATTAGTGTTCATCCCAGAGAAATTATGGCTCCCAGCCCTTAGGGGTTTACACAGCAAATGTCACATTTTCCATGTGCAGATAAATTCATAAATCAATGTGTACAGCTCATATTGCCTGATTCTTTACAGCAAAGTTTAATCAGTTAAACACATACAAATTTTGCCTCACTTCATCCACTGCTCTGATGAGATCAGAATACAGCAGATGTAGCTGCATGACAAAGAAACACTGCAATTAATGTCAAGTAGATTCTGGGTAAAATATCTTATGAAAATGTAACTAACATTTACTTTCAGGGATTCAATCATGTCTTCACACTGTAAAACAGAGTGAGGAGATAATCTTGCTATTCATAGGAGAACAGTTTCAGATATAATAAACAGATATTTTGGCAAGTTTTCCACAAAGTCAAGCTGCTTTAGGAACCTGAGGAAGGACATGTATACAGGCCATAGGGTTGGAAGAAGAGAACAGAAGGAAGGAGAGACATTAGCATATGCTTCATCTTGTCTTGCAACTTTAAGTATATATATATATCTGGTTGTATTCTTTGAGTAAAAGAAATAGTTGAGAAAATATTCCACACTGGTCAGGGTAATGGATAAAATGAAATAAAATTTGCTCACAAGGCAGTTTAAGAGAGAGAGATGAGGATGGACATCTCAGAATTGTCACAGAGTGTAAAGACAGTCTGTGTTCACAGAAGGGGCCAACGCTGAGCCCTGCATGACACTCTTCACTGTGGGGAAGCGGAGCAAAACACCACTCTGTGACAAGCTGATGTTGGCAGGCTGATTACACAAAAGGATTTTTGACTTGGAGGGGGCAGATGTTGTACTCAAGGAAATATATAATTGGAACATGAATTTGACTTTTTGCTTAAGTGCATATAAAATCACCATTTGTGGATCTACAGAACTGTTGTAGAGTCTTCATCACACGATACTGTTGCTGACTAAAGCACATATTTTATATAAAAGTACATGCATGAGTTGACACTCAAAGTATTCAACTGTCTTACCATGTGTCCTTTACTCTAAAGTCATTAGCTTGATAGAATGATGAGACAGACTAATGCAGGCTCAACTGCAGAATATACTAGAAGAAAAGCCATTAGAAGCCTGTAGCACTGGGCTATAGGATATGTTTCATGCCTTAAATCAGTGGTCAACATGTGATGCCGTTTCCCACATAGTCAAATTGCCCAGGTCCAGGGACCAAGCGGTAGAAGCAGGGATGGCCCTCTCACAATTATAAATAATAATAATAATTATTCACATAAGGATTTTTTTTCTCACAATCATTGGGTACTTAAGATATAAATGCTTCTATCAGGGCAAAGAGTTGTTTCCAATAAACGGAAAATTGAGAGAGCCACCTGACAATTTTTTAGATCATTATAGCACTGAACCAAAGAGAAGTGAGTGAGTGATCCTAACTACCAGTCATGATATAAAATGGGGGCAAGAAGGAATAATGTCAAGAATTAGA
The DNA here is from genome assembly GCF_008692025.1 of Phocoena sinus. Lineage (NCBI taxonomy): Eukaryota > Metazoa > Chordata > Mammalia > Artiodactyla > Phocoenidae > Phocoena > Phocoena sinus. The sequence goes on from NC_045774.1 coordinate 40,843,031, forward strand.
ATACTGACGGCATTGCCACCTAGTATTCCCATGCCTAATAATACTATCAATGGAAAACTGTGGAAACTCTATAAATACATGACTACTAAGGACTTGTGTTTTCCTATATTGAGGGCTCAGTTTTCCTCAGCCAAACAAAGGGCTACAGTGGTTACTAAGGGGCATAATTTGTGTATTGTACTGTGTATTCTATGTTTGTACCTCTAGATCTAGTCTTCATCCTTCTCTGCCCTTCTCTGTATACAAGATGGCCTGACCTCTGGGGCTTCCATTTGAGTTCAATTAATGGAGACTCTGGTGGGAGAGAGAGGTTGGGTATTCAATCTCTTTGCTTCTTGCCTTTCAGTCTACACTCTGGTCTTTGCTGCATTCTTCTCCCCAAGCCATAGCTTCTGTCTGGGTCTCACTTCCAAGAAAACAGCCTTCACTGTGTTGCAGCAAATGTCCCTTTCCTTCCCCTTCCAGGCCTATGGAGGGTGATCATTCCCCACTGTTGCTGGGTCCCGGAGGCATCACCATCTTTTTATTTTTGTTGCCCACACTGCTGTAAATTTTCAAATACTCCTTTGAATGTCTCATCTGTTCCAGTCAGGTTTCTAATATGTCATCATATTAAATGACTTAAGGTAAGTGGTTCATTTTAGATAACTAAGAGTAGTTCAAGAAAAAGGAGGAAAATTTTGGGAGAAATGTAGAGAAAGAAGGCACAAAATTAAATAGTGCAGAGTTTAATAAATGAAAAAGGACCTTGCAAAGCTAATGCATAACTCAAAATGGATCACAGACCTAACCGTAAGACGCTAAACTATAAAACTCCTAGAAGATGATGTAGCAGAAAACCTAGATAACCTTGAGTAGGACAATGAGTTTTCAGTTGGAACACCACAGGCAAGATGCATGAAAGAAATAATTGATAAGCTGGATTTTATTAAAATTAAAGCCTGCTCTGCAAAAGACAATGTTTTTTAGGACAGTGAAAATATTCTGTATGATATTATAATGATGGATACATGTCATTATACATTTGTCCAAATCCTTAGAGTGCACAGCACCAAAAGTGAACCCTAAGGTAAACTGCGGACTTTGGGTGATTATGATTCATCAATATCGATTCATCCTTTTTAGAGAATGTATCATTCTGGTGAGTGATGTTGATAATGGGGGAAGTTATGCACATGTAGGGACAGAGGTATCTGGAAAATCTCTATACCTTCTTCTCAATTTTGATGTAAACCACAAACTGCTCTAAAAAATAGTCTTAAAAAAAGATGGTAATAAAACTTCCTCATGGAGTGATGAAGTTAAAAGGGGACGATGTATTTTGTGAACAAGGATAATATCTAGCTCATAATAAAATAGCATTCACAATTGTTAATTCCTTTCCCCAGCTTTTCTCTCCAAATAGGATGAACAAACATTGGACAAGTTCTCTTTTCTAGTTTACTAATTTTATATTCCAGGTATAATGAAATGTATAAATGATGAACATTAATGTTCACATATTTCAAAAAATGAGTGCAAATTATTTTATAATTAGCATGGTATAAAGTAGATTAATGGAAGAATACTATAAATAATAAAGCTTCCTCTAATTTCACTACCTAAAAAAAAAGACAATGCCAAGATAATGAGAAGACAAGCCACAAAGTGTTAGAAAATATTTGCAAAGGACACATCTGATAAAGGACTACTACTCAAAATACACAAAGAGCTCTTAAAACTCAACGATAAGAAAACAAACAACCCAATTTAAAAGTGGGCCAAAGACTTTGACACCTCAGCAAAGAGGATACACAGATGGCAAATTAAGCATATGAAAAATCTGTTTTACATCATATGTTATCAGAGAAATGCAAATTAAAACAACAGTGAGATGCCACTACACACCTATTAAAATGTCCAGAGTCCTGGACACTGACAACACCAAATGCTGGCAGGGATGTGGAACAACAGGCATTCTCATCTGTTGCTGATGGAATGCACAATGATACAGCCACTTTGGAAGATAGTCTGATAATCTGGTTTCTTACAAAATCTAACACACTGTTACCATAAGATCTAGCAATGACACTCCTTGGGATTTGCCCAAAGTAGTTGAAATCATGTCTAAACAAAACATTAAGCACAGATGTTTATGGCAGATTTATTCATAATTTCCAATAAACTTATTATTATTAAATTAATAAATTTATTGAGTGTTCAAAAAATGTCTGTGGCTTATGATAAGTATTGTGGTGATCACTAAAACATACAAATAAAAGACCTTTTCTTTGATCTTTAATTATAAAGAAAGTAAAAGTAAACATTATTAAAATAACATGAGGTGATAAAGAATCATTGAATTATTTATGGATTAATTTTAAGGCAACTGGATCTCAAATTTGGAAGAACTTAGAGAAAAATTATTAATTTATACATCAGGTTTCTTTGTTTTCTTATTCTATATTAAACTGGGCAGCTCAAAGCAAATAATGAATAACAACATTAATGTTCAAGTTCTGAAGTCCTTGCAAATGCCAAATATAAGTAGCATATACAGTTTTATTTCTCTTCCATTAACTTGTAGAATAAAAGATTATTAATGTTATTTTTAAGTCAAATGGTTCACAGAAATGTTTATTTTTGTCATTATTGCTGTTATTATTAATAATTACTTGTCTTAGGTACATTCCCAGAGATTTACAGGAAACACAGGTAGGAAGTGCATTTATCTGTTATGACCAGAAACAAGGAATAACAAGAAATAAAGAAGTTGTTTGTTTATTCTCTTTACCTGAATAAAAAATGCCTCCACATAGGCAGGCCAGTATTCAAGTGGGGTCCCACTATTATTGGGCCCCATTTATCTTTCTGCTCTTCCATCTTCGCCTTTTATATTTACAGCCTCCCACCCACCCCGTATCACACAGCTATGGGAGTTCTAGCCACCACGTATGCATTTAATATAAGAAAGGTTAAGAAAAAAGACATTCACAAACTTTCTGCCCCAGTTTCCCAATTTGAGGAGTTAAGTTCCACCAAATAATTTCTGCTTGCATGATCAGCCAAAACTTTCTCACATGGGCACAGAGAGCTACAAGAGAGACAGGGGTATGGAACCTTTAACTGCGTTTTTTTGTTTTTTTGTTTTGTTTTTTTAATTTGCTCACAGGAATGAAATTGAGACTGCAATTAGCAATCTCTACTACAACAATTCTACTGATTTCCAGTGTTTAGCAACTGAAACAAGTCCAGGACACTCTCTAACACTGAGATAAGCATTTTTCTGGATGCTAAACTATGATTAGGTCCATTGAAGACATATTTAGAGAGGCTATTCATAATATATATTCTTCCTAACCTTACTTGTACTAATTTTAAAGAATTCTCCTATTTCACCATGGGGAAAAATGAAAAACAATCTCTTAATTATTCTGAATTATGCTACTCATCAATCAATTCAATGAGAAATCAAATGTTTATTCAGATAATATTGGCCATAACCCAATTCGAAGGGCTCTTTTGAATATTTACTTCTCCTTTAAAATAAACCTGAATTAACTAAGAAAGAGAAAATACAAGATGTTGGAATCTTCCAAAATTCTAGATTATCTATGCAGACAATATTGATTATATACTACAGCAGGCAATTCTGGCTGTATGCATTACTATCATTCCTCTTCTTCCTTCCTTACGGAATTTCTGTTGCATTTGGCTTTAGAATCCATAAACTTCAAGAGAGATTGGTCACTTTCAGACTTTAGGGGATGAGTCTTGATTAGTCTAAGCCAGTCATGTTATGTTAATCCTGATCTATTTGCTGTGATTAGGTTAACATTAGACAGTGACAAAATTCTGGTCAATTAGCTGTTAGTGAGCATTTTTGTTAAGATTTAATAGTCTTTAAAAACGGAGAGAAGTAACTGATGCACTTTCTTTTCCTCTTCTGGTTTTCTCTCCCCTCCCCGCAAGGGTAAAATGCTTGGAGTTTCATGGAGCCAACCTGTGATCATCAGGGGACAAGTTTGAGAACAATCCTCAACAGAATAAAGATGATAAAGTTGAAAAACCGGGAACACTGATGTTGCTGGGCCACTGAAATAAACAGTCCTGGAAGTGCTCTGTTTGGATTTATTATTTATAATGGATAATTCCTGTTTTTATTTTTAAATGATTAGTCCACTGAATGTTGGGCTTTCTGTTAAATGCAGTTGAAAATTTCCAAGATGATGCAGATGTCGCTTACTTACAGGACACTGGGCTTCTGTTTCAAGTATCTTACCCTCCAGAACTTCAATAACCAGACAATGATTTGGCATTCAGCAAGGAAAAAACTGTGTATCACCTTTCTTCTCTCAAAATGATCATACTCATTTCTGGACACTTAGAGCCATGTTTGTATTTCTTTAAAATCTGAGTCTGTTTTACAAGTCTTGACCTTGTTAAACACAAAAATCATAGCATACTGTTTGTTCTGGAAATTAAATAGAAAGTTCTCTGAATTTTTCCCAGCAACTTGGTTAGAGAGTGAAGTATAGATAATTATCTCTAAAACTGTTTTTCTAACCAATATTATAAAAAGATACCAAGTAAAAAATATATACATTTATTATGATCTCATGAAAGTCTCATTTATTTGTCTTAAAAATTCTGCAAGAGCCTATTTTAACTGATTCTAATTTTGAAAACAAGCTTTTAAATTTAATATTTAATTGATAATAAGTGACTGAGCTTTCCTGAGTTTCTTGCTAACAATAGAGTTTTGGATCACATTGGACAGCTTTAATCACATGGTATAGCTGAGGAAAATCTAATTCCATTATTTTCTAAGTTTCAGTTTAGCAAAAATCCATCACTTTACAATTCATTAAACAAGTAATATTTTTAACAAAATTTGTAAATACATCAATAACCTGAAATGTGAAGCTAGTGAGGTCAGATATATGAATCATAAAATTGAATTTCATGAAAATGTTACACAATCTTATATTTCCTTAAAATTACCTTTATGACACTTCTCTCAGTATTTTTGTTACCATTGTAAAGGTCAATCACATTTAGATCAAGAGTTTTGTGCTTTGATTCATAATGTGCAGGATTTATCTAAGTGACATTTTAGAAATGCTTTGTGAATAGACCTTTAATAATTCATTACAGTTTAATAAATGCCCTTTTCCTTGTTGTTAGTGGAATTTACACATGAAAATTAAGCATTGATTAATGAGCTTTCTTTTATTAAAAGAAAGATTACCAAAAATTCTTCTTTACAAGCATTCCTCAAAAAGTTATCAGATTGGCAGATAATCGTTATTTAATTGACCACAAACCCAATGATAAAGCAATGGTTATGATTACTCAAATTTCTAGTGACTTAGCTTCTCAAAACTTTAGTTTCCTCCTATTAGTTAGTTAACAAACTTAGCTGCTATAACACATAAAGCCCAAAGATTGTTACTTTTATTTAGAAATAAAAATTTACCTCTTATTTACCTTAGTGCCTGTTGCAGGTTGATTGTGTGTGTGTGTGTGTGTGTGTGAGAGAGAGAGAGGGAGAGAGGGAGAGAGGGAGAGAGGGAGGGAGGGAGGGAGGGAGGGAGGGAGGGAGGGAGGGAGGGAGAGAGGGAGAGAGGGAGAGAGGGAGAGAAGGAGAGAGGGAGAGAGGGAGAGAGGAAGAGAGGGAGAGAGGGAGAGAGAAAAGAGAGAGAGGAGCAGGGAGAGAGTCAAGTCAGGGACATTCTGGTTCTGCAGTCATTCAAAGGCCCAGGTTTCACTGAACTTTAATAAGTGGCTTGAAGGTTTTCTGAGCATTATCCAGCCAGAAGAAGAGCAGAGTAAGGATAAACAGAGAAAGGATAAAGGAAGCACATCTGCTCTCTACTGTTCTAAAATTAAAGTGACTCAAATCACTTTGCTTAAATGTGTTTGGAGGGAACTATTCATGTGGCACTATCTAGATGCAAAAGAACTAGAACATGTAATTTAGCTTTGTGCTCTAAAGAAAAGGAAAGGGATTTAGTGATAATCTTACCAGTTTTGCCATACCCGTTATCCAAACATTACAGTAATGATATCCCTCACTTGTCAAGTGATATTTGGCACATCACATATAATCTATTAATATTAGTTCCCATCTCTATCTCAGTCCAAAGTAATGTTTTCCAAATAGTCTTTATTATTGTATTTTCTATATTAGAGTAAATTGAAATCCATGAAAAACATTTTTTAATGAAAGAAATTAGTAATGATTTACATTTATTGGAATAGTTGGTATTGACCAGATATGAAATTTTATAGCTTAGTTAATAAAAATGGTTTGAATAAATCGCTATCTTAAAGGGACATCATATATATATAAATATACATACATAAATTTATAAATATTTATATATATAATCAAGTTCCTCTAACCCCATTATAATGTCACCTACAGAGGTAACTTATGCTTACAGCTAATACGATAAATTGTAATTTTCACTATTTTTTTGCAAACTTTTTTCTTTTCTCAGATTAATTTTTATAGTTGGTAATTTATGTTAGCATCTAAGCCTAAACTGAAAAACTGAAAAAAGGCACTCTAAACCATTTGAGTATATGAAACAATTTGAGAAATGATGATATCTAAAGCACTATTTCTCAAATTGTAGGTCTCAAATCCTTCAGTGCATCCTTAAATGAATTTAGTGGACCATAACAAGCATGTCTGTGTAAATAAAATAGCACAAGAGAATTGAAAATAACAGAATATATTATAAGAGTAAGAATTTTCACTTGAAACTTTTATTTAGGGATGCTTGCTTGGACATGTGTATGTGCAATGTATTTCTTTCCTGAGATCGTTGTAAAAATGTTTCAAAACTATTTGTATTCCATAGAAATACATTTTTACATGTAAGAAAAGTTCCTAGATGACCTCATTCAAATAGCAATTGAATCCATTCTAATAATTTTACTGGAAATTAATACTCTATTAAGTTTTAAGGAAAAATCCCTATTACGTTATTATATAACAATTCATCTTCTAGGATTGAAAGTAAATCGTAAGAACATCTGTTCCTATTAGTTATATACTATTATTTAGCTTTGTGGTCTTGAACAACGTATTTGACCTTTTTGGCCTCAAGTGAGGGAAAGTGAATTGCTAACCCTAAAGTCCATCCAAAACTCATTTTCTAAGATGCCCTGTTTCATTAATACCCTATGGAGCTGTTGAGCTTCAAAGGCCAGCCCTGCTAAGTTAGCCTTTCAAAGCTTCATCTTCCAACAATATTCCTACTTCCACTGTTGGTATTCTATTATACCATAACTAGGGCTGTTAATTCAGAAGACTAATATTTCAAATAATTAAAAATGAATTCCTATATTAATAGGTTTCAAGACTCTTACAGCAAGAAAAGTTCATGAATATATAATAGCTGTGACATCCACATCAGGATTATCGTTGTTATTTTTAAGTCAGATAGTGTATTTTAAGAGTTGGTAGACTTCATGAAGAGATGGAAGTTGAATACATGGTATGTAGATTTGTATCTACTCTTTAACAGGTATTTTTCTATTTGTCCTCCATTTTATGCTCTTTTCTCTCCTCATTTGCAATATTCAGATACCTTTAGCATTTTTTTGCTATAAGCTTATGAAAAAATCATTATTTTGTCCTTCTTCTATTTGTTACCCTTGAGATTATGTTATGCATGCTTAATATATTAGAAACAATGTTAGGAATACAGAAAATCTGTGCCTTTTACACCCTCTTGCTTCTTGTGATATTATTTCTTTGCATTTAAAATGTATTTCATGTGTATGTTCATGTCAACACTGTTGTTTACTTTGATATATTTTATTCAGTTAGTTGTCATCAAGATATATCCACATAATGAATAGTTTCACTGCTCTTCGGCTATTCATTCTTTCATTTACTTTTATATTTCTTTCTAGGATAAAATTGTCTCTGAGGTTAAAAACAAACCAGAAAAACCAACAACCACAACAAAACTTTTCTTTGTTATTTGTTCTAATGCTAGTATGCTAGCAATGAAACCTCTCAATTTTTGTCTGAAATTATCTTGTTTCATCTTCACTTCTGAGGAACATTATCATTTGGTTTGCAATTCTAGTTTGGCAGTTATTTTTATTTAGCATTTTAAATTTCCTATGCAATTACCTTCTGCTTTTATTTGTTGTTTTTGTTGGGAAGCCAGCTGTCTTATTTGTGCGGCCCAGTTGATCTTTATATATTTCCTTTGTATTTTGATTTTAGAAGTTTTACTACAGTGTGTCAAATTAGGATCTCTTTACATTTATTCTACTAGAGTTCATATTACTTTTTATATCTGTGGGTTGTTATCTCTCATCAGTTTTGAAAATTCTCAGTCACTAGCTCTTCAAATATTGTTTCCTCATCTTTTTCTAGAGCTTCAATTGTACATATTGTAGACATTTTACGTGTCCTATGTGTCTCTTTGCTTTATTCAGTATTATTTTTCTTTCATCTCTCTGTTTCAGCCAGAATAGTTTCTAATGACTTCTAGTTTACTAGTCTTATGCTGTGTCCAAGCTGATCTTTAACCATATATTTAGTGATTATTTCTGTTATTGGTTTGAACCAATTCCAAGACATATATTAATAGATCTCCTGGTGTCTCAACTGAGAGGCCAGGGTTTCCAGCAGGATCAGACTATTCTTTCTCTATTATACATAGTTCTTTCTCCATTGAATGACATACATTTGCACTTTTATGAAAGTGAAAAGCCCACACATGTTAGTCTATTTCTGACTTTGATTCTTTCCCATTTTCTATCCCTTTATTGATATCACACTGCTTGATTACTGAAGTTTTATAATAAGTTTTGGAATTAGGTTGGGTAAGTCTTCCATCTTTGTTCTTATTTTTCAATATTTTTGGAGAATATAGATTATACCTTTTCATTGTGCCTTCCATGTATATTAATATATCCTTCATAATTTCTATCTCATTGTCTATCTGAATGCTCTTTACTCTGAATCCATGTTAATTTGGACTTTATTTGTAGACATTTTATGAGACCTAAAGTGTGTTTCTACAGGGAGACTGGGTTTTTGCTTCTTCCAAGTACTTCACAAGATAACAATCTATAACTACTTTAACTCTTGGCCAGCATTTGCTGTACCATACAGGGAGTGTATATTTAAACCCTCAAGATTTGTGAGGTAGGAAATTTTGCTGAGTTCACAAAGAAGTGATTTGTCTCCTGCTTGGATCTGAGATCAATATCAGACAAGTTTCTTTGAAATAGCCAGCTGGTGAAATTTACACACACACACACTCACACACACACACACACATACATACTCTGTACTAAAGGTATATTTCTGCAAAATCCTATATGTTTGCTATGCTTTCATTTCAACACCTATCTCACATGATATCACAAAAGCCCCAGGCCACCCACAGCTTTAAGATCACAGCAATCCCTTTTATTTCAACTCCTTATAAACTGGCTGTTGAGAATTCAAAAAAATTTTTAATTCAAATTTAGCTATGAATTCAAAAGTGTGTTTAGTATTAATTTATTATTTCTAGATTTCTTTTAAAGAGGGATTTTTTAATGCTACATAGTATCCCCTGTCCTATTGCTCAGGACTAATTACTTGATTGCAGGGGATTTGCCTGATGGATAAGAAAGTGGAGAAACATCCTCCTGAAGAGATTAAACACAAAGAGGAGGGTATAAATGGTATGAAGGAGATTCCAGATGACATGATAATTTCTAAATCTGTTGAGTCCCTCCCTATAGCTCAGATTTGTTATTAAAGACAGCTCTATGTCCATATAATGCTCCTTGTTCTTAGTGTAGGCAAGTGGACTTATGCTTTCAAAGAACATTGCTAGTACCAGTTTCTGAGCAGTCTTTGCTTGGCTCCCAGATCCCAGCTCCAGATATTAGCTACAGCATTACTGATTTTGGTTTTACTCGTTTTTCTGGCTTGCCTCTGTCTTCCCTAGGACAAATTAAGTCTGGAGAAATCTGGAACATTAGAAACTTAGTTTACTTTCTCATTTGCAGGAATCTGTTATTCCACACAGTCCTTCATTTTCCCTCACTGATGGCTAAAATTGGACTCTGAACCACCTGTAAAATATCAGACTGAGACATCCTTCTCTCCGTCCACACTTATTTTTCTTTCAGATTTCTTACCCAATTACTTGCACTACAACTGTTTTCCTTTTCTTCTTTTACTTTCTCCCCATCTCCTTCTTTTACTCTTCCTCCTCCTCTCTTCCCTCCGCCTCTTCCTCCTCTCCGTACCCCTCTTCTGCACCTTCTCTTTCTTTTCCTTCTCCTTCTCCTCCTCCTCCGCCTTCTTCATCTTCTTTGCTCTCTTGTAAGTAGTGGAGTCTCCACTCCTTTGACTCCTCCAATTGCTCTCTATCGAATATAACTCTTTGTCTTTACTTTGTTCCCTTAGGTTAAAAGAACCATCATTTTAAACCCCATCTGGCCAAACACATCTCATTGCAAACAGTGACAGCTTTACTTCTTCTTTTCCAATTTGGATTCCTTTTGTTTTTCTTCTCTGATTACTGTGGCTAAAACTTCCAAAACTATGGTGAATAGTAGTGGTGAGAGTGGGCAACCTTGTCTTGTTGCTGATCTTAGAAGAAATGGTTTCAGTTTTTCATCATTGAGAACGATGTTGGCTGTGGGTTTGTCATATATGGTCTTTATTATGTTGAGGTAAGCTCTCTATTTGTCTACTTTCTGGTGGGTTTTTACCATAAATGGGTGTTGAATTTTGTCAAAAGCTTTTTCTGCATCTACTGAAATGATCATATGGTTTTTATCCTTCAATTTGTTAATATGGTGTATCACATTGATTGATTTACGTATACTGAAGAATTCTTGCATCCCTGGGATAAATCCCACTTGATCATGGTGTATGATCCTTTTAATGTGCTGTTGGATTCTGTTTGCTAGTATTTTGTGGAGGATTTTTGCATCTATGCTCATCAGTGATATTGGCCTGTAGTTTTCTTTCTTTGTGACATATTTGTCTGGTTTTGGTATCAGGTTGATGGTGGTCTCATAGAATGAGTTTGGGAGTGTTCCTCCCTCTGCTATATTTTGGAAGAGTTTGAGAAGGACAGTGTTAGCTCTTCTCTAAATGTTTGACAGAATTCATCTGTGAAGCCATCTGGTCTTGGGCTTTTGTTTGTTGGAAGTTTTTTTAATCCCAGTCTCAATTTCATTACTTGTGATTGGTCTGTTTATATTTTCTATTTCTTCCTGGTTCAGTCTCGGTAGGTTGTGCTTTTCTAAGAATTTGTCCATTTCTTCCAGGTTGCCCATTTTATTGGCCTATAGTTGCTTGTAGTAATCCCTCATGATCCTTTGTATTTCTGCAGCGTCACTTGTTACTTCTCCTTTTTCATTTCTAATTCTATTAATTTGAGTCTTCTCCCTTTTTTCCTTGATGAGTCTTGCTAATGGTTTATCAATTTTGTTTATCTTCTCAGAGAACGAGCTTTTAGCTTTATTGATCTTTGCTATTGTTTCCTTCATTTCTTTTTCATTTATTTCTGATCTGATCTTTATGATTTCTTTCCTTCTGCTAACTTTGCGGGTTTTTTGTTCTTCTTTCTCTAATTGCTTTAGGGTAAGGTTAGGTTGTTTATTTGATTTATTTCTTGTTTCTTGAGGTAGGATTGTATTGCTACAAACTTCCCTCTTAGAACTGCTTTTGCTGCATCCCATAGGTTTTGGGTCATTATGTTTTTTGCTACAACCCTTTCTAAGCACTTCTCTGGATGTTGCTTTTCTCAGAATTAAGGATTTTTTTAGTTAAATCTAAGTTCTCCTTCATTCAGATTACAATCATGAAGTGCAGGAATTTTTTTAAACTTTGGCTTATGAAAAACTCCTTTCCTAATTTTCAGGGTCGCTTGAAGTGTTTGACAAGTGTATCACCTGGGCCATTTCCCTCATGGTCTTTGAGTTGCATATATTATGGGTGCATGGCTGGGGTTCTCTGGGTGATAGTAAAGGAAATTGCCTTTGAGTCCTATGCTGAGTGTTCATTGCCTTTGTTACTGAAAAGAGAATATAATTTGCTTAGGAAATCAAAAACAAGCAAAAGAAAAACATAAAGGATGCAGTAGACTAATATAGAAATTTTAAGTCAAGAGGATTTTGGAAGAGGTTTGTTTTATAGATATTTAGTTCTTTGACATTTCACCATTTGTTTGGATGGGTTATAGCCAATTGATGCCACTTGGTTAACATTTCTCCTTAATATCACTTGGTTATTATTGACACATTTATCACCATCTAAATTATGAGAGAAGATCTTAACATAAACAGCAGTATACCCACTGTAGAACAGCTTTGATACAATAATGATATTCCTTGTCTTTACAAATTAGTGCTTATCTCATCCGTATCATTGTAGACTATGGACCTTAAGCTCTCTTCTACTTACAGAAAATATCTTTTGTCAATTTGATCTCACATAAGTTATGATGCTTTACAGAATAAATGAATTTATTTGGTTACCAGTTTCAAGTGACAGGTTCAATTAAGAATGTTTATTCTTGTATATCATATTTGCCACTGTCTTCTTTCAGACTAATCTTCCCTGTAAAATCTTATCAAAAGGAGGAAATTCATCCAGACATTGCATAAGGCTATTACAGAGATGAGGAATATTTTTGTGTTCTTTGCTTTACTAAATTTATGACTGAAAACATTTAACAAATTTAGTATGATTGTATAATTACAGATTGCCAGAGAATCATAATAGAAAAGTAGACAAGATGTCTTCTAATAACTCCTGATACAATTCAGATAAAAATATCAATTCATAAAAGGAATTAGATCAATTTTAAACATATTAACTTATAGAATAAAATAGTGGTGATCCAGCTTTTATGCAATTTTGTTTCTAAATTAATTTTCCATCTCATCTACTAAAGAAATGACACATGAAAATGGTTCTAATTTCCGTGTGACCATCTTAAGCAGAGAATGCACAGTCAGAGCTGGCTTCACTGATAATATTGTTCCAAGGTTAACTTTATCTGCATCCCAGGAAGATGAAAGAAAAAATGTAGCATTTATGATGAGTCTCACTTTGTCTTGAATAAATTGGAGCACTTAATCCAGTAAACTAGAATTGAGTATTTTAGTATTCTTTGCCTTGTTCTCTTATAAACCCTCAGCCCAGAAGTGATGCTTGCTATAAACACCTCTAAAAACTACATCAATTGTGACCTTCTTTGAATTTGAATTAAGACTACAGCATTATCTTGCTTTTGTTTTTCCTTCTGGAAAATTTTGCCAAAATGTTTTCTAATTTCCCTTGTATTCCAAGATAAAATTTATTGCTCATCTACCTATTTACCAGCAAGAATAATAAACCTGAGGTAACACTAAAATTGAGTTATTTCATTACTTGCAATTCTACATACTAGCAACATTTGATAAATTATTGTGAATTCTTAAAGTTGATAATTTTGTATACTTTAATTTTGTAGCATATTAATTTTTCACTCCCTTAAAATGTCTTACTGTCAAGATACAATATTGTACTGCTCATCTGTAAAATGTGAACCTATATAAGCAATAAAATATCTTGAATAAAAAAGCAATTTTTATCACTTCTTGAAACTTAAACCACACAAGTTGCCAGCTAGAATTTGCCTGTTTCACAAAAGGAGGTGCATAAAAAAATGTATCCAGTTAACCTAACTTACTTTGTCATAAATTATGTTTAATATCTTAAAATATATATATCAATTTTTAAATAATTCCACCAAAAATTTATGTTTTCAAAGTATTTTTTTTCTAGGAGATTATCTGTACTGTTTCTTTTTCTAGGCTGTGTCATACAGGAAAGCAGACACTAATACTTTATAAAAGGAAAAAAAATTCACTAATTAAGCTCCAATCCACAGGGACACTGAAGAAAATTGATTGGGAAAAATGAAAAAGAACTGGAGTCTTACAAATAGAAAAACACACTGGAAACTTATGAACAGGAAAAAAAGCATTCAAATACCTTTAAAGTTTCCCTGGAATGCTACAGTATGCAAAGTTAGTTGCATTCTGCCAAAAATTCTCAACAAGTTCACATGGACTGAATTAAATACCTCTAAACGTTGTCCAAATACAATGATTTACTTACAACTCCTTGTATGTAAACAATGTGAATTTTGTTATCAGGAAATACCCACTGAGAATACCTCTGAGCAACATACTATGCTACTTTTCAAAGAAAGCAAGGATACTTAGACACTGGCTAATTCATTTTCAATTTGCTAATTCCTACCTGTCTAAAATGACTTTCCAGAAAACTTTAGGGAACCAGAAGAGTGCACATGTAACAAGGATTTATAAATGCCCAGGCTTGTCTGGTAAGGGATTCTTCGAAGGAGTAGGCTGAATGAAGTTGTTGAGTAGCTCTGGGGCAGAGTATAACTTTAGTCAGTATGATATTATCAAAGCGTGACCTTAACTAAATAGCAATAAAAATACTCCCTCTCTGCACATTATCCTTTTCCTTTAATCTTCATTTCCTTGCCTTGCCACCTGTGTGGTAAAGTCATGACTTCTGTGCTTGCTTGGATCTGCTTAGCCTATTTTACCGATATAGATTGCTTAGGTCTGCCCACAGAAAAGGCTGAATGGTCCTCTCTGTGATCTAGCCAGGTAAACAAGAGGTTTCAATAGCTTCCGAAACATTATATATATATATATATATATATATATATTTTTTTTTTTTTTTTTTTTTTTTCCTGAATGATGAGGACAGGGTGTGGAATGAGTAAACAAGGTCAAGGATTCTAGGTCCTAACCAAATACCACTCTTTCAAAAATAGCTTACAGGAACTCAGGCACTCTCATAGTTGGCTTGGGCTGCCATAACAAAATACCCCAGATCATGTGGCTTAAACAGCAGAAATTTATTTCCTCACAGTTCTGGAGGCTAAAAATCTGATATCAGTGTGCCAGCATGATTGGTTTCTGGTGAGACCCCTTTTTCTGGCTTGTAGATGACCAGCTTCCAGATGCATGCTCACAGGGCCTTTCCTTGGTGCGGGGAGGGGAAGGGAGAGGGTGAAGGAGAGAGAGGGAGAGTGAGAGAGGGCTCTTAGGTGTCTGTTATAAGGGCACAAGTCCTATTATATCAGAGTCCTACCCTCATGATATCATTTAACCTTACGTACTCTTAGATGACGCATCTCCAAGTACAGCCACACTGGGGGTTAGGGCTTCAGTATATGAATTTGCTGGGAGAGCTTAAACATACAGTCCATTATAGGTATTGTTTTCATTTATGCCAGAAGGAGAAAGTGAACTGTATAAAATACCTTTTAAAATCCTACCATTCCTTAAGAGATGAAGCAGAAATACATCTAGAAGTAGTGCAAGAGTACACATTTCCAGCCTTTCTGTTGAATAAAGATGAGAAAGGGCTGAAGGAAAAGGGACAAATGGAAAAAAAGAAAGTCACACCCAATTAATTAGAATATTGTCTTTAAAATTAAATATACACTGAAAAGCAAAATAAAATCAGAACTGAAAGTTTATAAGTGATTTAATTGTTCTGTCTTATATGAGCAAGTCTTAATGAAGGAATTTTTTCCAACTACTTCCAATTTTCTTCCAGATTGAACTGCAAATCGCTACTTCTACTTTTCCCAGGCTGCACAAAGTTTGGATTTCTGTCAGAGCTGCCATGAAAAGCCAAAACCTGAACATACCAAATCTGTCAGTTCACTGTGGCCACAGTATGAGGAATTAGTCCAAATGAAGAATGACTTCACAAAGAAGATGACACAGATGGATGAGGAGACAGCTCATGAGTACTCACCTTGAAAGGAAGCTTCATGCTGAGTTGTGTATAAAGTAGGACTTTTAAAAGTCAAATATGGGGCTTCCCTGGTGGCGCAGTGGTTGAGAGTCCGCCTGCCGATGCAGGGGACGCGGGTTCGTGCCCCAGTCTGGGAGGATCCCACGTGCCGCGGAGCGGCTGGGCCCGTGAGCCATGGCTGCTGAGCCTGCGCGTCCGGAGCCTGTGCTCCACAAAGGGAGAGGCCACAGCAGTGAGAGGCCCGCATACCCCAAAAAAAAAAAAAAAAAAAAAAAGTCAAATATGGAATAGGATATAAAATATAAGAGTGCAGAAGGTTCTTGACATTTACTGACAGAAGACTGCATGTAATCTCAATGGTAATAATTTGTCATTGATGGGATTTCAGGAAGAAAAATAATTGGGCCCAAACAGTGAGCATAGAAAATAATTGTGAATAAAGCTAAGAGCAAACTTCAGACAGAAATGACCAAACAAGGGGAATTCTGAGAGCTAATTATGTGAAGGTAAGGGAACTATGAGTGCTTTATTGATGATAAGAAAGGAAAGGGCAAAATTAAGATATGTGAAATGAAAACAATAGGATTTAGAAAATAACACGTGGTTTAAACTGAAGTTAGTAAAATGGTAGGCGAATGACAATATTGATGATAAGGACAAAATTAGGCAATGAAGAGGTTTCAGGAAGAAAGATCAGTTGATACATGCATTGTTTTCCACTGAATTTTGGGTACTAGAGGAAAGGTTTAGAAAACACATATACCAGCAAAGAAAAAAAGTTTTCTTTGGGAGTTATTAGCATAAAAATCCTGTGACATATTAGTATTGTTAACATAGATTTGTTTTTATTAATTTAGAAATCAATTTTATTTATTTGTCTTACTGCAGACATGTCATTTCAGTTTATCTTAAATAGAATTATTTTAATGGTTTTATACATTTAAGAATCTACTGTAATTTCTACCTGACAGAACCTACTAATATAAACTATTGGTCAATTGAAATCAGACTATTTCAATAGAAGTTAAGACGGAAGTTGCTTTTCACATATAATCTGCAATATTCCCCAAACTTTAGTTTTATAGTAGAAACTTACTTTAAGATATTAATATGGAGTTAGAGTATTAGAATGTGAAGGTTGTTGCAATAAAAATCCCTCTCCCTTCTTTAAAAGAGTAAATCAATTCTGTGTGCTAAGGCTTTCCTCTGTGCTTCTTTGCTCACAGTCGTTTTATAAGAATTCGTCTTCCTACTAGGTGGTAGATTTCCTTGCTCCCTAATGCTTACTCAGAGTAATGTTCAAGCTGTCCTGGGATACTTCTCTTAAGTAAAACACTGTTATGTAACTATGTCAATGGTGTTCCAATCTGAACTTAAGGTGCATTCACTGCTGGAATTTAAATTTATCTAAGATGTGTCTAGAAAGTTTGTAGGACAGATTAATGCAAATCGAGGAACCTCCTGAGTGGGTGACTTATTCTAAAGGAGCCTGGCAGATAATGTCAGTCCAATAAGAAGACCGGCATCATATCAAGGAAGGCAGAATCTCTTGCTATTTCTCTTGCCCCACCCACTCCTCTGTCTTATTTGTCCTAGGCAACTACCAATCTACTTCCTCTAACAATAGATTAGTCTTTTGTAGTTTGTATAAATGCATGCTCTGCTTCTGGCTTCTTTCAGTTAGTATAATGTATTCTGTATCATTCTTTTTTATTGCTGAATATTGTTTCTCTCTTCTACTCAGTGTAGAGAGATTCTTTTCTTTTGTTACTATTATGAATAAGCTGGATATGAATATTTGTGTACAGGTCTTTTGGATACCTATTTTATTTTTGGATAAATACTGGGTCATATGGTCCATAGCCATTGCCACACCCCCCCTTTATTGTGCCTTGGCTCCCTATCTCTAGGTTGCTCAAACTTCCAGAAGAAAATTACCAAATGAAAAGGGAAGCATACAAACTCCAACACTGGGGGCAAGTCGGAGAAGAGACTCTTGTGAAAATAGAGAAGCACTGAAATGTCTTCCCACATGATAAGATAATTTAGACATTTGATAAGAAAATCTATAAATGTGTACCTCTGATGCCTTTCACTCATAAGTTTCATGTATTATCTGTACTAATTCAATTAGAAAAGGAATCAAGAACAAAGGCAGCATATTGAACTATATAATACATGCTAAGTGCATTAAGAAACACTTTTAAATTATTTTAAATAGCTTAAACATACTATACTTTTATGATGTTCATGCAATTATGGCATTTGATTTTTTCAATCCCATTTAATGAAAACCAGAAAATGAAAATTTCTAGTCAAATACTATCTTTTCAAGTTAAGTGAAATAGAAAAAGGGATTGGAGCTGACTACCAGATAAAACAAGACATCTTTCATATCTTGTCTCCAGGGTATTTCTCCACATTTCTATTCTCCTAAGTAATGCAAAGGTAGATATGGTTTTACACTGCATATGTTTATTACTTTTTTTCCACCTCAAGGACCATGCTGAGACTTACTCATATTAGAGCTCTAAATTTGTAAGGAATGCAGGTAACCAGTAATAAGGTACTTGCAAAGTTTACCTGGCTCAGCCATGGCTTATCAAGGTCTATTTGAAATAAAAGAATGTGAATTCTGCTGTTTGACTTTGCAGTACAAATAGAGACAGCACTTTCAAAAGAGTTTCAGGCAAACTCATAAATAAGATATTGCCTATTGGGGCTTCCCTGGTGGCGCAGTGGTTGAGAGTCCGCCTGCCGCTGCAGGGGACACGGGTTCGTGCCCCGGTCTGGGAAGATCCCACATGCCGCGGAACGGCTGGGCCCGTGAGCCATGGCCTGCGCATCCAGAGCCTGTGCTCCGCAAGGGGAGAGGCCACAGCGGTGAGAGGCCCGCGTACCGCAAAAAAAAAAAACAAACTTTAAAAAAGATATTGTCTATTAAAGAACATCACTAAATAACAATTCCATTTATCGGATGCCTGCTCGCTCTGTTCCAAAAATGGAACGTACATGTATTATCCCACAGAATTATCAGAAGACAACATAACAGGATAAGTACTATTTACAGAGAAGGAAACAAGTTTAGAGCAGTTAACTAATCACTCATGGTCACATTGCTTCTTAGTGTGGGGGTTTAAATTGAGTTTCCTTGAACTCAAGCTTATGTACTTAATGAAATACTTGTCTCTATTCATAATGGAAAATGGAAGTTTAGAAATCTAATAAGCTAAATATTGGGAAGCACTAGAGAAAAAGACACAATTCTTATCTTTGCAATCTATTTGAAGGAACAATTGTTACATGTATAAACATCTATTACCTATAGGAAGAAAGAATGCATTTATACAAAAAACAAAACGAGAATAACAAGTACATATTGATATAATTAGGGTTGCTGTTCATAACAGGAAACATACCAAATCAAGTACTCAAGGATAGAATTAAGAAGCACCTCCCAAAGCAGGATAGTTCAAGATAAAACAGTTTATAAATATTATACATTACATCAAAATTAAAATATCTTCAATAGTAATATATTATTAAATTAAGCCATTTATAACTATTTTCAAAGTATAATAAAAAGATATATCCTTAACCTAGTAAAGATTATTACTCTAGTAACTTCAGTAAATATATTCCTTGCCTTTAGAGCTGGAGGTTCAGACATTATAACATAATTTGAATGAGACGAATTCTATAGTGAAGAAATTCAGGGAAACATGCATCGATAGCATAATTCAGTCTGATCTGATCAGGAAAGATGTTTGAAGCCAAAGGATGGATAAGAATAAGCTATGTGAATAGGGGAGAAATGAGCCCTCTATGCAAAGGGACCAACACTTCCAAAGGACCTGAGAGAGACAAGTGTATGGCATATTCAGGAAACCAAAAAGTCCAGTGGTTTTTGTTTGTTTTGTTTTGTTTTGTTGTTTTGGGTTTTGGAATAAAAGTAACAGGAATGAAGGGTGACAGAATAATTTTGAAGAAGAATTAAGACCTTCCCTGGTGGTGCAGTGGTTGAGAGTCCACTATAAGACAGAGAAGGGTCACTTGAAGACTTTATTCAGGAATATTTTCATTCATTCTTTCTTTCTCCCAGTTACTTTATTATTCAGTTCCTACTAAGGAACAGACTATACTACATATTGGGATACATATTGGGATATAGCAGGGAACATAACAAAGCTCTTGTCCTAGTAAGCTTACGTTCTTGTAAAGGATGATAGTCAACAAACAAAATTGCAAACTAATACATAAAATATGAAGAAATCATACGTATTATTAAAACGAATGAAAAAGTAAAGAGATAGAATACCACTCAACTTAAGTGTCCATAAGAATCATCTGGCAAGAGTATTAAAATGCAGTATTAAAATGCAGCAGTTCTAGAGTGAGGGCTGTGATTTCCATTTCTAATAGCCTCCCAGGGGATGCTGATGTTGCTGGACTGCTCACCACATTTTGACTAATGGGGAACAAAGGGTAAGGAGTTGTCTGTTCAGGGAAGAACTCTTCGGTGGATTACATTTAAATACATTCATAAATAGAGACCTAACAATGGAGCCTCCAAAAATACATGGAGAAAAATAGACAGTTCTACAATAATATTGGAGACATCAACACACTACTTTTAATAATGGATAGAACCACCAGACAAAAAATTAGTTAAAAAAACTGAGGGTTTGAGCAACACTATATGCCAATTGGAGCTAAGATATATATTGAGAGCATTCCTCCTGCACAATACACATTCTTCTCAAGAGCACATGGAACATTCTATAGGTAGACCATATTTCAGGCCTAGAAAAGCAGTAATACGTTTTAAAAAATTGAAATCATATAAAGAATCTCTTCTGACCACAATGGAATTAAGCTAGAAATGAATTACAAAGAGAAAACAGGAAATGTGTAGAAATTACACAACATCCTTAAAACAATGAATGAGTCAAGGAAGAAATCACAAGGGAAAATTTAAAAGACCTTGATGTATGAAACAAAACATACCAAAATTTGTGGGATGCAGTGAAAGCAGTGTTCAGAGGGAAATTTATAGCTGTAAAAGCCTACATTAAAAAAGAAGAAAGATCTCAAATGGATAAACTCATTGTACATCTTAAAGAACTAACTTATGAAGAGGAAATTAAACACATAGCAGAAGGAAGAAAATAATAAAGGCTAGAATAGAGATAAATCAAATAGAGAATAGAAAATTAGGCATTCACTTCTATCAATATCAAAAATAATGAAATTTCATTAAAAACTCCAGGATAAAAGGCCTCTATATGAGGCAAAAAAAAATAATGGCATGATTTTCAGCTAACTGTGGAATTCAAGTAAAGGTCATTCATTTAACCTGCATCACTGTTGTCCAAGTGGAACAGATACTGTGACATTAAATTATGAAGAAGGAAACATAATTGTGAAACACTGTCTCTGCAATAAAGAATTATTGTAATATAAATGTAAATTAATTTTCAGTGTTTAGAATGAATCCATAGACAGAAGTGAAAGACACCATTATTTAAGAAAAGCCAGACAGAGAGAGAATGTAAATTGGACAAGCTTGACAATATAAAAGTAGAAGTACCATTCTTAGAAGTAGGTAGCAGAGGTGGAGAAAGAGAGGCTAGGAAAGAGTAGATAAACTACCAGACTTGTATCATAATGGAGAGGCAAGAAAGCTGTATGTAACGGAAGGAAAAAGATACTGAGCATATTAATGTATAAGTATAAGCAGTGGAAAAACAAAATAACTATACAATATAGCTCAACGTAGATGAAATGAAGGAAGCGGTTGGGGGTGATAATGTCTAAATAAGATTATACTTCTATTTTTTATATCAGGGATTTATTTAAAGTCAAAAATAATAGTGAAACCATATTATTTAGGATGATAAACCCAAGCACAAATTTAAAGAAAAGCAAAAATGCTTAGTAGGAATAGCTTCTAGACAGAAATTCTATGGCTGGAGATATGTGGAGCAAGGAATGACTGATTTTTATTACTAATTCTTTAGTACTACTGAATTTCTCAAAAAATAAATTGATTTATAAAATTAATAAAAGAGAAAAATAATGTTTCAATAAGTAAAGGAAGAATGTTATCTCAAGAGAGTGTCCAGATTATTATTTAAAGTCTCCTGAAATAACAGGTTGTCAGTAACTTCTCAATGTAGGGAGTAGGTAACCAGACAACGCTCTGAAAAGGAAGAACTATATTATGTCAAAGGCTTGTAAGACTTATGACTGTAATCAGGAAGTTCAATAATTTCCCTTCCTCCCAGGGCAGACAATCAATCAGCCAGTGAACCAGTTGTCTTGGAGAAACCATCTCTCACTGGCATTCCATATTGTTTTTGAAGTCATAATCAATGCAGTACTTTATGAAATGAAACTAAGAAGAGCAACTATTAAAATGAAAGAGTCCATAAAGTCATTTTTTTCAGATGGCATGATACATACCTGAAAAAGTGAAAGGAATTAGAATTGATAAATTAGTTTAATAGTCAAAACCAGTACAAATATACCAAATTCAATAGTGCTCATTCATATCAGCCATATCCAGTTAATATACATAATGAAGAAAAGCATCTGACATTATAAGTATATGAATTATATGGAAAACAAACTGTATGTCAAACTTTTTGAAACAGTTGCCTATATGAGCTTTCCCAACTTTTATATTTGTTTCCTCCATCATCCGCTGACACTGAATTCCTCTTCAGTTTCAAAATCCAAGTGTACATTTCTCATGGATTATTTTGCTTAGCCCCTTAGCTAACCATATCTCTCTTTTGAAGATGTTTTTATTTTTATTGCTATTATACTACATCTTCCACAATTTCTTCCTGTTTCTCTGTCTGATCTTTCTCCATGTATTTGCTTTCTCTCTTTCATCTACTCTGTTTTAAATATTAAACTTACTAAGCTTCTGTTCTTTGCCCCTTTTTCTTATCACTCTACAAACTCATCTCATGTCTTTCTATAGCATAAGTTTCTACCTTCATCTAGATGACTACCAAAATATGAATGCCAGCCTACATCATTCTCCTAAAGTTTAGGACAACTTCACTTGGGTCTTTCTTACATATTCCAAATGTTGGATATTTCTCACATAATTCAAATGCCCTGATTCACACCTGGAATTTATAATCCCCCCAACTTCATGTATCAGTGAGTGACTCCAGCATTAATCCACCTATGCAAGTCAGGATTCTGAGTGTGATGTTGATTCATCCTTCTTTTTCCCTCATTCATCTAATCTGTGAACTGTTCTTCCTAAATGTACCTAGAATTTATCAGTTCTTACCTTCACTTCTATTATTTTATTTACATTACCATTACCTTTCACATGGATTAGTGCCCTGGGCTCCATATTGTTCTCGTCTCTCCTCTTTAACCCTTTTCCACAAGCAACAAGGGCCACCATTTAATATGTTAATCCTACCATGTCACTCTCCTACTTAAAACATATGAATGGTTCATCATCTCTCCTTAGAATAAAGTCTAAACAAAGTAGCTGCTAAGACTGGTCATTGTTTTTTCACTTTAGCATTATTTACCTCTCAACTTATCCCATATAGTTAGCAGTTCAGCCACACTGAGTTTCTTTCAATCCCTTGAAACTGCCATATAATTTTTCTCCTGGGTTTAAGCATGCTGTTTCCTATGTTTAGAATACACTTCCCTATATACATGTATTTGACAATTATTCGTATTCATTCTTTAGGTCTCAGTTTAAATCATCATTGATTATGTAAAACTGCATCTGATTTTCTATGTATTTCTGCAGCATACCCCACTTTCCTTATCTCCTTTATTATCATATCTCCCATTAAATTGTAAATTTGTACATGGTAAGAGCTATGTCTATTTTGTTCATTCTTGTCTGCCTCGAGCCACATCAAACTTGGCACATATTAAGCACTCAACCTTGATTTCTACTTTACAGAAACATAGTTCTCTCAATTTCTCCGGGCCTTACCTATAAAAATTCACATCTGCAGTAACCCTCTGTCATTTTCTTCATTCTCAAAAAACAGATTGTCCTGTTTGCTTTGCAGTCTACATCAACCATCTGGCTTCTTGCTTTGATATGCTTCTGACTAAACATTGGTTATTCACTTTGTCATGTATTTCAACTTTTTTTTCTTTCTAGCAGATTCTATACCTCAGAATATAAACTGTTTAAGTTCTCTCGATTACAAGAAATATCTGCCCTTGAGCCTATATTTTTGTTGAAGTACTGCCCTCTCTCTTTTCCTTCACCACCAAGACCTCCAACAAAGTTTCTAAATTGCTTGCTAAAAAGGAATAAATTTAGTAAAACAAGCTTCAACCCTTGTCTCCACTGATTAGAAACCATTTGATGGCTTTGTGTTACCTTCAAGAAAATCAAATCATTTACAGTAAAACGCAAAAATACATCTTACTGTTGCCTCATTATAACCATCTTACACCCTTGATTCCTTAAATAATCCAGAATTCCGAGTGAGTCACTTGAACCAACATTTATTCCTAGTGTTATGCTGCGCAAAGCCAATATGGCAGCAGCTTTTGAGAAAAGAAAAAGTATTATTGCCAGGAGGCAATAATATTGCTTGCTGGCAATATTATTATACAATATATACAAAAAGCATTACTATTGAAAGGAGGCAGGGCTCAAATCTGTCTCCCCAATCTGGGGTTTAGTCAAACTTTTATGAGTTAGGGGAGGAGGGTTGGTATATGCAGAAGCAGTGGTGGGGCAGGCTTCTATTGGAGGGTTTGGAACTAGACCATTTATGGTAAGCTATGGTAAAGGGGCCTCAGCACCAGATCTTCCTGGATAATGGACCCTTCCTTTCTGAAAGGGTTCTGCATTCATGTCCCTGTCTTTTGGTTCTGTGGGTAGGGGGGAAACAGGTGTTGTTTGAGGTTAAAATTTTCTCCTCTGTGTATGCTTTAGCTGCATGACCTGCTGTTTTGTTCTGCTGTCTCTGAAAAACAATTCAGTATCTTTTTAGAAACAGGATAGGGTCAGTGTGGAGCTGGTTCTGTGGTACACGAGTAGCTTTACTGTTTCCTCTTCCTACATAGCCTGTGCCTTGGGTTGAAGAGTGTCCCCAAAAAACTCATGAACCTGAAAATGTGACCTTATGCAGATATAGGGTCTTTGCAGATATAATCAATTTAAGGTGAGGTCATACTTGATTAGGATATACCCTAATCCAAGACTGATACCCTCATAAGAAGGGGGAAATTGGAACACAGAGACATAAACAGGAGAAACACAATGTGAAGACATAGAGGAGAATGCCATGTGAAGATGGAAGCAGAGGTTGGAGTGATGCCTCTACAAGTCAAGAAATGCCAAGGATTGCAGGCAACTAACCAAACAATAGAAAGGATCCAAGGAAGGATCCTCCCCTAGAACCTTCAGAGACTACAGCCCTGCTGACACCTTGATTTCAGACTTTTAGCTTCCAAAACTGAGACAAATTTGTGTTGTTCTAAAGCTGCCTGGCTTGTGGTGATTTGTATGGTAGCCCTGGAAAATTAATATACCCCAGAATTCAGGCCACTATATCTTGATAGTTGCTGGTTAAACACAACTCAAATCTGACTGGATAATCATTTATAAATTTCAGGGTTTTTTAAAGTATATTGGGTCTGGTTTTGCCATTTTCTTCATAAATTACAAGGTCTTCTTTATTGTGATGTTATCTAAATCACAGGATAATAAAAAACTACATTTGGGATTGTGCACGGTCAACCAAAGTTTAGCAACTGTAATTAAAGGAATTGAGAATAACTGAAGTAACCAATTGAGATACATTCTCTCTGTGTAAATAAGGTTTCTGGTGCAGGATTTTTATCTTGAGACAGTTTCTTGGAAATCATAGAAAATGGTGCCTTGAAACAAAAACAATCTCAATTGTTTCTGGTGCTCCCTTTTCAGTCACTTTTGGCAAGAACCCTGCCACGTTTAGAGGCATTAACAAGAAGATGGCTAGGTAGTGTGTTAAAGAATCTCCTCAGTCAAGGGAGCCCATATTTGTCAAATCAGGGCTAACATTTATTTTAGTTGCTACAGAACCTTAGAAATCAGCTGATACTCATAAATTTATTTCACTTACACGGTCTATTGGGAGGGCCAATGGATCCGTTTAGCTTTAAGGTCACGACTTTCTAATTTCTTTGCTTGTAGATATTCCTACACCTGTCACTTTTGAATAAAAGCATGTACATTTTTACATGCACACACACATACAAACACATTTTATCTCATAATTCAAAGAGGACCACCCAGCCAACTATTTCACTGTATCTATATCTGCCAACATTGTGAGTTACTTTAATTTGCATTCAAAAGAGAAGACAGAAAATTCCCAGTGAAATAAAAATGCTTAGTTTTGCTGGTTCAATATAGCAGAACAATGAGTTAAACACTGCCTTTTCTTAAAACAGTATTTGTACTTCTGAAGGTTAGTGGAATTTGTGGGGAAAAAACATCTCTCAGTGATATTTTGGTTTGGAGACTTAGAGCTAAAAATCAAGAAAACTTGGTGAGAACTGGGAGACTTCCTGGCAGATTAAAAAGGTCACCATTCATGCTTCATCTTCTTCTACACACACAGAGACCTCTGGAGTGCACTTTAGGAAAATCCTGTCAGAAGAAACAGCACCAGAAGCAACACTTAATCAGAGCTGTAACTGTAATCATAATAATTGTTCTACTAAAACTAATGAAAATTTATATTGGAATTCATCCCTGAAACGTTCATGTAAAGTACCTATTCCTTCTGTGCTATTAGTCATTAGTCTCTGAAAAAGTACTGGGGGAGTAAATGTCAACTTAACTCCTTTTTCATTCGATGTATCTGCTAACTTAACAGAGAAAAAAAAAAAAAATCCAGACAGAGCAATTACATAGATGGGCAAATGAGAGAGAAAACAAGTCTGTCTGATGAAGAGATATTTCAGGGAATATGTTATTCTAATGCAAATGCTACATTTTCTTGATGATTTTGTTTAAGGAGGAAACTGCCTCTTTGCCGTTGCCACTGGAAGGCTAAATATTGTTGGTGTGCTGGACATCTTGAGTTACCAAGTTCATTTCCACTTTGAAGCTGACTCCTCCAGGGAATAGGTAATAAATCTGACACTTTACCTGGATCCCTGAAGAAAACCACTGTCTTCTTCAGCTGGTGCACAGCATATATTAATCCAGGCATGTCTATGAGAAGATGATGACCTTAAAGCAGCCAATGTCTTTTAAATAACAGACAGATAGCAAAAACAAGACTGACAACACTGAGATGAGGAATAAAAAAATCAAGGGTAAACAAAATTATTTCAGTCTGGTTCACAGTGAGATGTACTTTGTCATAGAGCTCTGGTGTCAAAGAACTCTAAAAGAGATAAAGTTGGCAAGATAATTTATAGGTTGTGCCTAGCACATTTCATGGCATTTTGAAAATTTAACATGTTGTTCATATCAGGAACTTCTGAAATTATCATTAGCAGCTATGGGACGCTTGACACTGATTCCATCACCTGTATTTCTCCCTTTCCAAAGACAGAGCAGGCTTCTCCTCACATCAAAGTTTATTTGCCTGTTCTCTCTTCTTTCCAGACTTAAATAGTTACTAAGAAGGTGGAGAGATTTTTCCTTTCCCAAGGAAAATTCAGTCAGTGAAGTGGCCTGAGTTTCTCATGAGAAGAATAACTAAATAAATGTAAACTCACGGCGCCGGTCCTAAAATGGGTGAAACTTTCCCTACTTATTTTTCAGAATATTCTTCTGAAATATAGAGAGCTATTTATCATTATGAAAAATTATTACCCTAGAAGTAAAACCATCTCATTATTATTTTCTGACTTATTAATATTTTATTTCCACTGTGTCTTTTGGATACTCATATTCTCTTTTCTACAGTGTTCACTTTACATCTGATTTTTTTTTTTAAACCATTCACCTTGTATAACTTTCAGAAAATGAGATTTCTTTTAGTTACAGTGTGTCCTTCCTCACTTTACCTCTTTGGTCTTCTTCAGCTAGGGGAGAGATCCATAACAAGAGTTCCAAACTAACTTTCTCACTGGCTTACCTCTACTGAATTCCATTTGATATTGAAGCTCCAGGAAATGCTCTATTCACAAAGTTCAACACTTAGCTCAGATTTTCTTATAATTCCCCCTCCATACTATCATCCTCAAAGACTTGTATTGAAGATCAATAATTTCTCAGCCTTACAGTTATTTGATCCTCTCAATTATTATATTTGGATAAACTTTAACATCACCTATGTATCAGGCATTGTGATAAGCCCTTTGGAAGAAAGCAAGTAAAATATGGTAATATGAAAATAAATAAAGGAAACCTCATTTAAAGTGGAGTGAAGCTCTGAAGTGATACATGCTCTCATGCATGTATCACTCACCACAGCTTACAAACCCAGCAGGAAGAAAGATTTCCTTCTGTTCCATAAACAACAAGCTGCCCACCACCTGCAGCCAATGAAGAAACATCACATACCTTCCCAATGTCCTCCTAAAACCTAATAAAAGCTGGCCTTCCCTTTATCTCCTGGGACTTTCCTATGGCTTGCCATAGTTTGCATGTCTCTAATTGCTATTCTCTGCTATTCCCAAATACACTCATTTTGCTGGTAAAATAACTGGCTCTTTTGTTGTTTAAGGTTAATAGTAATTTTCTCAAGGCTATTCCAACGCAGAAGGTATAGGAGTTATACCTCCTGTAACTCAGCTGTCTTTCCCATTCCATAGCCGACTGGCTTGATTTACAGAGGTCAGCACCTGCATTTATTTTCCTGCGTGCTTTCTCTTGCAGCAAGGTCCCTGTCTGCCTTGCCCAAAGCAAGCTGGACAAGCCAGAGATGTTTCCTAGAAGTGGCACTCAACCAATGACCGGTAGGAGTTAATGTATCAATATGCTGACTCCCTTGATTCCTTTGGCTGGGATGATTCTGAGGCTCATGTTCAGGCTCCCAAAATTCCTCAGTGGGAATAAGATCTTATTGCTTAGAATGATTTCTCAGTATAAACTGCTTTATAGCATCCATTTCACTGGCAATTTTCCTTTCACACTCTTACTTGCTGTCTTAGCTTAGATCCTTTAGAAGCAGAACTCAGTACAAGTATCAAACACAAGTCATTTATTTGGGAGGTATAAAGGAACATAGGCAAAGAAAGAGGGAAGTGATTAAAGGAAGAAACCAATCCATTTTAGCGTGCATTACTAAACTAGCAACGAATGAGTGTGCTTAACTATGGGATAAAAGGAAAATTCATACTCAGAGTTGTGTCATCCAAAGGAAGGGAGACCTGGGTTTACACACTGACTACTATAAGTTATTGTTTGAATGCTCTGGGGTTCATTTAGTTCCCTGGTACTCCTGCCTTGCTGATTGAACCAGGAGAGTCACCTACACATTGGGGAAAACCCTTATACCTGGAGATGCAGATACAGTCCTTTGTGAAGCAGCATAATAAATATTTTGAAATAAGAAGATTTGAGGATATTGAATAGGATACTGACATTGTTTGCTACCCTTCCCCACTTGTCTGCCAATGTAGCCTGGGATCATTTCCAACAAATTACTTAACACTAGAATTTTTATCTCAAGAGTCACTTGTGGAGGATCTCACCTGAAGAAAACTGTGTTCACTTGTGAAAATAGGTAAATTGCCATAACCTGATAAATACTAAAACAAATGTAAAAGCAACATGCTTTGGAGGAAAGGCAAGGGAAGAATCAGGAAATGTCTCTTGGAGAAGATGAAGACTGAGATAAAAAATTTAGGACCAGTAGGAGCTGGGTAAATGAAGACAGGGAGGAGAATGCAGATGCTAAGAACATTTTATCAAGTGGTAGGAGAGCGTCAAGGGTGGGATTGTGGGAGTTATACAGCCCAAATGCAGGCAATAAGGTTGTGTGTTTGCTGGTACAGAATTTAAAGCAATAATAATGCTAATTATAAATTAGTCCAATTTGATTATTATATGCATTCTCAGTTCTTAAAAATATCAGTGATAATATATTTTATATATGTTCTTAAATATTTCTGCAGTTATGTAATACATATATATGCTACACATATGTACTTTTTATTATGTATTCATTAATAAACATTACACTTTACCCATAATTTAGTTTGAAGAACCCAGAATCATCTAATGTTCAGGTACCTATGTTTGTTTCAAGAGTTTATCACAGTTCAGAATGATTTGAGCTTTCTTCTTGTTCAATTTGTGTCTTCAACCCATACAGTGCTTTAAATTCCTGCATTTAAACAGTAGACTTGAAATAAGGAATGAGAGCCCAGAGGTTGAAAGATGAAGAAACAGAAACTGAGTTACATCTATTCTGTCATTTGTGAATGCCAGGAGAAATGACAAAAGATGCTGTTCTTACGTTGCCAGCAAATATAAAAAAGCTAATATTTGAATGACTTGATTGTTTTATCATAAATTGGACACTACAGCAAATAATGTCAATGTTTGCTATCTTTAAGCCTTTTTTTTTTGCGGGGGGTAGGGCTTTTTTAGCAGAAAGAAAATCTTTGGAAGTTTTAAACAAATATATTAGAAATTCTGGGAAGTTTTTCTGATGAATAAAATTCGTGGAAACATTTTGACTGCAGAGATATTTGAAGCCTTTGGAATGTATTTGAAGAAACATAGGTGTGGTAGTATACATTTTGAAGTTATTATGAAATGGGATGTTTAATTTCTTCCAAACTTATACTTACATTTAAGGTAAATCTTCCTATTAACACACACACATGCACAATTTTTTTTTGAATTTTGTATATCAAAAGGAAACTTTTTGATACTAAAAGGTTTAAAAATTGTTAATTGATAAATTAAGAAGAAAGGTTGATATGATAATGTGGCTATACTGTGTGTTGACCTTATATGTAAAAAAGTATGTATTTTTATTCAATATAAATTAAAATTGACGTGTTTGGTGTACAGTGTTATGAAGTTGAATACTTGTATACAGTCATAGAATCATGACCACAAATAGGATACAGAAAAGTACAACCACCCCTCAAAATTTTCTCATGCTACTCATTTGTATTCATACTGAGTGAAGTAAGTCAGACAGAGAAGGACAAATATCATATGATAAGTCTTTTATGTGGAATCTAAAAAACTGATACAAATGAACTTATTTACAAGACAGAAACAGACTCACAGACATAGAAAACAAACTTATGGTTACCTAGGGGGAAAGTGAGGGGAGGGATAAATTAGAAGTTTGGAATTAACATATACAAACTACTATATATGAAACAGATAAACAACAAGATCCTACTGTATAGCACAAGGAACTATATTCAATACCTTGTAATAATCTATAATGAAAAAGAATATGAAAAAGAATATATATATACATATATACATCTGAATCACTTTGCTGTACAGCAGAAACTAACACACTGTAAATCAACTATACTTCAATTTTTAAAAGTATCTTTTACAAAGCAAAACATAGTTTTGATGAAGTCTAGTTTATTCATGTTTATTCATTTTTTAATGGATTGTACATTTTATATCACATCAGAACTCTAATCTCAGGGCAAAAATAATTTCTCCTATGTTTTCCTCTACAGTTTTATATTGTTTTACACTTAGATCTATGATTTGTTTTGAGTTAATTTTTATAGGATGTGAGATTTAAAATGAGGTTTTATTTTTGGTTTTTTTGTATGTAATTTTTCTAGCAGTCTTTGCTGAAGACTATCCCTTCTCCATTGAATTGCTTTTGTATCTTTGTCAAAAATCCAATAGCCATATTTGTGTGGATCTATCTTTTTTTTTTTACATGAGACATTCAACTCTTTTTTATAAAATAAGCTTTGTGTTAGATGATTTTGCCCAACTATAGGCTAATGTAAGTGTTCTGAACACGTTTAAGGTAGGCTAAGCTGAACTATGATGTTTGGTAGGTTAAGGGTATTAAATGCATTTTCAACTTATATTTTCAATTTACAGTTGGTTTATTGGAACATAACCCCATCTTAAGACTGTATAGCATTAAAGTTTCAAGTGACCAAAAGATTTCAGAAACTATTTTCAAGTTGACATGCCATGAAGCATAATTATTGTTGAAAAGTTTATTTATAAACTTTTACCTTATTTACATCTATTTAATTTACTGATTCTTAACAATTGTGTTTAGATTACTAATGAAAATTTCATGAGACATTAAACAGCTAACCATCGTCTGTGTGGATCTATTTCTGGACCTCTCTTCTGTTCCACCGGTATATGTGCTTATAACTTCACCAACAGAACACTATCTTAATTACTATATCAAATTTATTCTATTTAATCAAAATTATTGAACCTATTACAATTCATATTTTTTCCATATAAATTTTAGCAGCAGCTTTGTTTTCTCAAAAATCCAGCTTGGATTTTAACTGGAATTGCATTAAACACATAAATCAATTTGGGAAAGTTTGACATCTTTACTATATTGATTCTTCCAATTCATTCCCGTGGTATGTTTCTCCATTTATTTATTTAACTCTGATTTCTTTTATCACTATCTTGTGGTTAACAGCATTCAAATCCTATCCATATTGTATTAGATTTATACCTAATTTTTGTAATTTTATAAATGGTAATTTTCATTTCTAATTCCATTTATTTAATACTAATATGTAGTAATTCAATTAAAATATGTATGCTGAAATTATATTCCAAATAAAGTTCTAGAAAGTGTTAATTTCTCTTTATAGATTTGTGGGGAGGGGTTTTACAAAGAGATTCATGTCACCTGTAAATATGAAAAGTTTTATTTCTCCCTTTCCGATTTGTTTGTCTTTTATTTCAATTTCTCGCCATATTGCACTGACTAGGACATCCAGTTTTAGGATGAGAAGGAACAGAGAACAGACATTCTTATCTTCTCACACATCTTAGAAGGAAAGCATTCACTATTTCACCATTAACTTGATATTAACTGTAAATTTATCATACTTGCCCTTTATCATGCTGAGTATATTCCCTCTAATTTCAGCTGGTTGCAAGTTTTTATTCATGGGGATAGAGTTCTGTCACATAATTTTCAGCATCAATTGACATTATCGTATGCTTTTTTCCCCTTTCTGTTAGTATGATAGGTTGCATTGATTGATTGCCAAATACTAAACCACCTTGTCATTCTCAGGATAAAACCAACTTGGTAATAACATATTATTATTTTTGTATATTTCTGGATTTTATTTACTAATATTTTTGAGGATTTTGTGTCTATATCTATGAGGATTGGGGGTCTGTAATTTTACTTTTCCTATACTGTCTTTGGTTTAGGTATCAGGGTGTATTAGTTTTCTATTGCTGCATAACAAATTACCACAAACTTAGTGGCTTAAATTGATAGCCATTTAATATCTCATGAATTTGGGGTGGAAGATTAAAAGACTGGTCAGAGCATAATTGGTTTCTCTGCTCAGGGTCTCACAAGGCTAAAATCAGGGTATCAGCTGGGCTGCATTCTCATCTGGAACATGAACTCCTCTTTCAAACTCAAATGATTGTTGGCAAATTCAATTTCCTTTCAGCCACAGAACTCATAAAGGTTGCATCTTTAAGACCAGCAGAAAAATATCTCTTTGGCACTACACCTTCTTTTAAAGGCACATATGATTAAGTCAGGACCACACTGGCTAAACTCCCTTTTGAATAACTCAAAGTTAAGAGATTAGTAACCTAATCATGGGAATGGTCTTCCATCATATTTACAGACCCCACTCACACTCTAGAGGAGGGGATTATATAGGTCATGTACATAAGGGATCAATAATCATAGAAACCAACTTAGAATTCTGCTTAGCACATGGCTTTGTCCTCATAAATGAACCAGGAGTTTTTCACTCATCTTTTCTTTTCTGGAATAGATTGTGTAGAATTGGTATTACTTTTTTTGTGACTCCTTTGTAGAGTTTGCCAGTGAAAACATCTGAGTTAGAAAATTTCGTATTCAGAAGCTTTTTAGTATAAATTAAATTTCATTAATAGTTATATATTCCTTATGGTTATCTATTTTATTTTGAATGAATTTTGTAGTTTGTGGTTTTTAAGAAATTGGATAATTTTATTATTTTTCAGAATTTATGTTCACAGAGTTTGTAAAATGGCCTCATTATAAGCCTGAAGTCTGGGGAAACAGACAGGGGTCTACAGTGGTATTACCTATTTTATTCCTGATATTGGTAATTTGTATCTTTTCCCTTTTTCATTTATCAGTGTGGGTCAAAGTTTATAAATTTTATTGACCTCTTCAAAGAAATAGGTTTAGGTTTCAATATTTTTCTCTATTGTTTTCTGTTTTCAATTTCATATATTACTATTCTTTATAATTTTCTTTAGTCTCTTGTGTTTTACTCTTTTTGTTTGTTTGTTTCTTAAGGTAGAATCTTAGATTACTGTTTTGAGAATTCTCCTCTGCTATAAGCATTTAATACCTTCCCCCTTTGATCTGATTTGGCAGCATCCTGCAACTTTTGATATGCAGTATTTTTACATTCTACCAACTCAAAAATATTCTATATGTCCTTGCAATTTCCTCATTGATCATTAAGTTATTTCTGTGTATAATTTCCAAGTGTTTGATTTTCCTGTTATAATTCTTTTAATTTGTAGTTTAATTCTATTAAATATTTTGCATAATAACAATTATTTTAAATTTGTCAAGATATGTGTTATTGCTCAGAATACTTTGAGAACATTGTTTGAGAATGTTCCATATTCATTTAAAAGGATGCATACTTGTTAAAGAACGGAATATTCTGTAAATATCAACTAGATTCTCTTGGTTAATGGTGTTATTCAGGTCTTCTATAAATTTGTTTATTTTTTGTCTATTCTATTTATTACTGAGAGAAAGTTTTGACCTCTCCAAATATAATTACTTATTTTTCTATTTCTCATCTCAGTTTGTCAGTTTTTGTTTCAGATATTTTAAAGCTCTATTAGGCACTGTATTAGTTTTCCATTGCTGTTGTAACATTTTACCAAAAACTTAATGAATTAATTTTTTTCACAGTTCTGTAGGTTGGTTTGGTTTAGCTAGTTTCTCTGATCCAGGTTTTACATGGCCAAAATTAAGATGTTATTCAGCTGAGATCTTACTGGAGGCTCTGGGAAGAATCTACTTCCAAACTCAATCATGGTGTTGACAGAATTCAGTCTCTTGAGCTATAAAACAGAGGTTCCCATTGCCTTGCTGGCTGTCAGCTTGAGGATGCCCTTATGTATGAGAAACCTCTTTCCAGTTCTTGCACATGGTCCTCTACATCTCAGGGCCAGCAACATCAGCTAAAATCTTTCTTGTGTTTGGATTATCTCTAAATTCTTCTGTCGCATCTCGTGACTCCAGCCAGAGAAAGTTTGTTCTTTTAAGTGTTCATGTGATTAGATTAAGTCCACCTGGCTAATTCAGGATACTTTCCCTATTCAAAGGTCCATAACCTTAATTACATCTGCAAAATCCCTTTTGCAATGTAATGTAATATATTCACAGAGGGATTTGGGCATGGACATCATTGGGAGGGGCTATTCTGCTTACTACAGGTGTATATAGATGTATGATAATTACATCTTGGTGATGAACTGGCCTATTAATCATTAAACAATGTTCTTCTTTATCCCTTTTAATTTTTTCCCCCAGGACTACTTTAATAATAATAATAATCAAGTCTGCATTTCTTACTTTTGATAGTTTACTTTTCCCATTTTCTTATTTTTAACCTATATATATTACATTATTTGAAGTGAGTTTCCTATAGACAAAATATAGTTAAGTCATTGGTTGTATCCATTCTGCCAATATCTCTTATTTAACTGGTATGTTTAGATCATTTACATTTGGTTTAGTTATCAATATATTTTGATTTAGGTCTATCATTTTATTTGTTTGTTCTTCCTGTTTTTTACACCTCTACTGAAAATATTATAATATTCCATTTTACTTATCATGTTTTTGATTATATCTCTTTGTATAGTTTTTGG
Source organism: Phocoena sinus (assembly GCF_008692025.1). NCBI lineage: Eukaryota > Metazoa > Chordata > Mammalia > Artiodactyla > Phocoenidae > Phocoena > Phocoena sinus. The sequence continues at coordinate 40,878,892 of NC_045774.1, forward strand.
CAGGGGCCAAGTGGCAGGAAGATGGAGAGAAAAGCAAAAGCAATGTGGATTGCTCTGCCACTAGGGACCATAGGTCACCTGATAAGAAAAGAAGGTTGCCCTGCCTCAGAGTTTTAGGCTCTTGTAGGTCTGCAGTGCTGCTATGGTCAATATTACTAATGCTGTAGCAATGACATTGCCTGTGGGTTGGGGCATAAGAAAACAGAAAAGATATAGAGGAGAATTCCCTTAATTTCTCTGAGCATTATTATTTCTTTTTCCCTTTCCTCAAACCTGAAACAGAACTCTCTCTCTCTCTCTCTCAGATTGCAACCACCTATCTCATTTCCCCATTCACTACCCCTTAATCATCAGCAAAACTGCCAATCACTCATTCCTCCAAGGTCTTTAATCACAAAATTAATTTTTTAAAAAAACTAAGGCTACACTTTTTATAAAACCCTCATCTCCTTCTTCTCTTGCTAATTCAACACTTGTATTCATTTTCCTCCCTTTAAATTCAGTCTCCTAATTATTGTTGGATATATTTTAAAGATTTTTTATTAATGAGATTCAATAAAAAGTCATGCTGCTTAACTTCATCCATTTCATCCTCCTATGCAAACTTTAACTTGCACAACATTTTACCAATATTGCTGTAATATTATCAGTGATTGTCTTGTGACTGAGTCGTAGTCTTTCCTCTGCCTCCATATTTGCAAGATTTTATTATGGGTACCACAGTCTTCTTGAAAAAAACCCAACTCTTGGTTTTATTACTCATTATTTTTTCTGTTTCCCCTAACTTCAAAGATGAATCAAAATATCGCTCAAAGTTTGGTTTCTTTTCTCAAAGTCTACACTTTTTAAAGGAAATGTTCTTTTTTCTACTCACAGTTACTCATGGAGATTGTGGGGGGGAAGTTAATGGCTTTTTATCTTGACCAAACCAACACCTACAAGGCTTTAGAAGTGAATATTTTTCAAAAAAATGTTATTTTTGTTAGTTAGCTCAGGACATTTAGAATCACTTGGAAATAGTATTATAGCAAGCATTAATCAGTAAAAACGAAAGGACTGTACTGTTTTGATACATAATGAAGAAAATATAACTGATCACCTAAGAAGCCAGAAGTTAACATACCTAGAACTAGTGAGCAGAGTTGCATGTGTGCAGGTGGACTTGAAATTAAAGATTTGTAAACCATAGGTAGTACTACTATTGTTATCAGCAAAAAGAAGAGCATTTTACTAAATTAAAGTTATCAAACATGGGCAGCAAGGAGACTGACCATAACAACTGTCATACTTATAAAAGTTTATCTTAAGAAAGAATAATAAACTAAGCTTAAATCACTAAGTAAGGATTCAGTCTCAAAATAAATTAAAAATTCTTCTCTGTAAAGGTTATTAACTACTGGGAAGAATTAATTAAGAAACTTTTAAAAACCTGAAAAGTCTTATTTCTTCAAGGTTTTTAATAACAGGATTGGCATCAATCTATAAGACCAGGTATAAGCACAGGGCAAGCGTTTGAACTAAGCAGGTTCTTGAGAAATTTATACTGCTATAGATTAAGAGCCAGGATGATTATAATAAACTCATAAACAACACAGGGTAAACCAAGAAAATAAGAATAATTAGAATAGATATAGAGCATTATTTAAAGGAAATATTTTTTTTCCTTTTTATATTTTTTAGATATATAAAGAACACATAAAAATTTCTATACAGGTGTCTGAGTTACATAAACACTTGTAAACCTCACAAAAGAAAACACAATTTCCTTATAAAATTCTTCAATTCTTTTATTGGTGAATTTATACCAATTTCCTTAGTCAACTTTCATTTTTCAGTTATTTTTAGATTATAACCAATAATCTAATTGGAGAGGTAATGTATGAGTATCTGCATATTTATGTGTGTCAATGTGTGATTGGAACCAGTATTATTAGTATGTTATTTTTACATCAGTAATATTGTTTTTCCACTGGGAAATATACAGAGAAAGAAATCTACTTCTCCATCTTTACAAGCGGTTAGAGAATCACGTCACTGAACTAGCGGTGAAAAAACCTGCCTCATGTGAGCTTAAACTTTTGATCTGTCCAACTGACTAACAGTATTATTTTTGACAGAGATCCAATAAATTTCAAATCTGGTCTCTATAAACTACTTATAGCCGTAAGCAATCCTCACAGGCAGCCTCATTCTGTATTTATAAAGCTTTTGGGGGCAGATTTCTTACTGTATCTCAATTTCACCAGAATAGGAGAGACGCTGAATAATAATTTCTTTCAAAATTTTTTGTCTCTATAACTATATTCAAAGAAGAATTTGCTAGAAAAAGTAAAACTCATTCCCAATCAACTGCCCCTTTCATACCAAGCAAATTCACTTGGGATTGCACAAATGGACCTTTGTAGGATGAGGCAGCAAATGTACTGGCTGAATATTTTGGCTTTTAGGTGAGTATACCTTCTTAGAGAACACAGAGTGCTAGAACGCTGAGCAACAGAACACTATGAATACATTTCAGAGACTTTTACAAGGAGGAGAATATGCCATTATGAAGAACAAGGTCTTTTGTTTTTGACACTCCCAGAATCCAGTAACGTTAGCAGGAAGAGCTTACTCTGAGGATAAAACATTCTGGCTAAGGAAATAATAGCTGTAATAGCTCAATGCAGCAGTTTCAGGGAGGGGGAGGAAAATTATCACGGCATACACACACACACACACACACACACACACACACTCTTATTCTTGGTTCTTTCATTTAATCACAGATATGCCTACAGAAGCTTGTAGCAAAGCAAAAAATCCATGGCCCAATCAGAAAAGAAATTATTCTCTTGGTGAGAATTGCTATAGTAATATTATTATTATTTCTAACTTTAGGGTAGAAGTACCAGTTTAAAGGTTGCACCTTCAAATATTGTGTCCAAAGTTTAGATGATGGCCTTCAACATTTTCCCTGCATCCAACTGTCATTTTAGTTTTTTATGCTAATAATTATTGAAAAACATAATGATGAGTCATCATATGTAAAACTGTCCTAGAGATCAACAGGTAGAGCAAAGTATCACCTGAAAGAACTTCAGAAAACAAGAAAGGATTTTAAGAAAACTGAACAAAGAAAACGGTTGAATTATAATAAAGTAAAATGTGGAGAATTTCCCCTATGCTGTACTCAGAAAAGGTATAGATTCAAGTTCACTAGTAATTTAACTGCAGATTTTAAAAAATACTGTAGTTTTTCCTGTGGGTATGGAGATATACAATGAACTATTTTTGAGACAACAGCAAAAAAATAACTTGAATCACTTGTAGTACTTCAAGTATCTGTATCATTGCATTAACACGTTTATATCATTCTCATATTTTTATCATTGTACTCCACACTACTAAAAGAAATCCTTTCCTTCACTATGGAGAGGTATGATGTTTAATTTTATGTGTTAATTTGGCTAGGCTACTATTGCTGTAAAAATATTTTTTAAATGTGATTAAGCCTATAAATCTATAGTCTTCGAATAAAGCAGATTATCCTCCATAATGTGCATGGGCCTCATCCATTCAGTTGAAGGCCTTAAAAGAAAAGACCAAGATCTCCCAAACAAGAAGGAATTCTGCCTCCAGACTGCTTTCAGATTCAAGATTGGTGCACCAACTCTGTCCCGGGTTTTTAGCCTGATGGGTTCTGATCTGCAGATTTTGGACTTACTAACCCCACAATCACATGAGCCAATTCCTTAAAAACAAACAAACAAACAAAAACTCTCTCTCCATATATATATATGCGTGTGTGTGTGTATACAGACAGAAAGACAGACATACACATCCCTTTGGTCCTGGAGGACACTAATACAGAAGTTCATTCATACTCACTTAGAATCTTCTAAAATTAAAATATTGACTCTTTTATTCCTATCCCTAATATTATGGTCACTTATTTGCTTTTATATAATTATTAATATGCAAAATTAAGAGCTTTCACGATATGACATTTCTAGAGATCTTTGTCTTATTCATTTACTCAAGAATTATTCATTAAAACTAAACTCATTGCAGACATTGTTCTAGCAGCCAAAGATATAACAGTGAATAAGATAGCCATGCTTCTGCTCTCAAGGAGCTTCCATTCTTATATAGACCAGTCAGGAACTCTTGAAAAGTCACTAAACTTTTAAACCAATTTATGTTACATATTAACTAATATTAATAACTGCTGATACCACAAGCTTCTATATAAGAAGATGGCAAAGTAGAAAGATCCTGGGCTTACCTTACCTCCTCTCGTGAGAACACCAAAATTACAACTATTTGCAGAACAAGTATTGATGACAAAAATCAGAAGACTAGCAGAAAAGGTCTAAAACTGAAGATACAAAGAAGGACCACAATGAGAAGGGTAAGAGGGGTAGAGATGCTGTACAGCCACGACTCATACCCCTAGGTGAGCGACCCACAAACTGGAGGTTAATTACAATTGCAGAGGTTCTCCCCAAGGAGCAAGGGATCCAAGCCCCAAATTCGGCTCTTCAGCTGGGAAAGATGAGACTCCAGAACATTGGCTTTGAAGCCAGTGGGGCCTATGTTAGGGGAAACCAGAGGGCTGTAGGAAATAGAGACTCCACTTTTAAAGGGCACACATAAAATCTCACGTGCTCCCAGACCCAAGAAAAGTAATTTGAAAGGAGCCTGGACCAGACCCACCTGCTGATCTTGGATAGCCTTCTGGAGAGGCAGGAGGTAACTGGACCTCACCCTGCGGAACTAGACACTGGAAGCAGCCATTTTGGGGAGCTCATTCTACCATGTGGACACTGCTTCTGGCAAGTGCCATTTTGGAATCCTCCCACTAGCTTATTAGCTATTAGCACTGGGACACAGTCCTATCCACCAGCTTAGAGGCACCAGTACTGAAACACCTCAGGCCAAGCAACTAGTCAGGCAGAGACCCAGCCCCACCCACCAGCAGGCCCGCTGTCTTAAGACTTCCTGAGCCTACAGCTGCCCTGGGACCTGTCACTGTTCATCAGAGGGCCTAAGACCTGGCCCCAAACACCTGTGTACCTGCACTAGTCCTGGGACCCCCAGGCCCTGCAGCCAGAGACCCTGGGGCCCAGCTTTGCACACCAGTGAGCCGGCACTAGCTGCAGGACCCCTTGGGCATCAGCCTTGCCCATGAGCGGGTCAAGCTCCAGGACCCACAGGTCCTGCAGCCAGAAATCTCAGGACTCAGTCCCACCCACCAGTGAGTAGGAATTTTAAAAGGCAAAAGTATTAAAATCATCTATACCCATAATAAGTAGTTAAGGGATACACAAAACAAAGAAGATGTAAAATATGATGTCATAAACAGTAAACATTGGGGGGGGTCTAGAAAAATGCAGGGTTGTTAAAATTCTGCATTTGAACCTTTTTGACCAGGAACTTAAAATAATTTCATATATATTGCTATGTACAGGGTGGGAATACAGTTGGTAACTATGTAATACCTTCGTATGGTAAGATATTGTAAGTAGACTTATCATGGTGATTATGTTGAAATGTATAGAAATACCAAATCACTATTTTGTATAACAGGTACTAGCATAGTATTGTGGGTCAATTATACTTTAAAAACAAACTAGCTAACTAACTCATAGGAAAAGAGAACAGACTTGTGGTAACCAGAGATGATGGGTAGGGGAGTAGAACGAATTGGATGAAGGTGATCACAAGATACCAACTTCCAGTTAAAAGATAAATAAGTACTAGGGATGTAATGTGCAATATGATAAATTTAATTAGCACTGCTCTATGTTATATATGGAAGCTGTTAAGAGTTAAGTCCTAAGAGTTCTCATCACAAAAAAAAAATTTTTTTCTATTTCTTTAGCTTTGTATCTATATGAGATAATGGATTTCACCAAACTTGTGATAATTATTTCATGATGTATGTAAGTCAGATCATTATGCTATATACCTTAAACATATACAGTGCCATATCTCAATTATATCTCAATAAAACTGCAAGAAAACATTTTTAAAGTTTCTGTATAAAATTAAGATGCTTCTGGTTTAAACAGATCTATTTCATGACAATATTTAATGATTTGAAAGCTTTCACCTAATATTTAGTGTACATCTGAAATTGTGAATATATAAGGATTGTTTGAGTAATTCTTTTATTCCTTAACTCATTCAATTTTTTTTTTTTTTTTTGCGGTACGCGGGCCTCTCACTGTTGTGGTCTCTCCTGTTGCGGAGCTCCGGACGCGCAGGCTCAGCGACCATGGCTCATGGGTCCAGCCGCTCTGCGGCATGTGGGATCCTCCCAGACGGGGACACGAACGAACCCATGTCCCCTGCATCGGCAGGCAGACTCTCAACCACTGCGCCACCAGGGAAGCCCCCTATCCATTTGGTTTTGAGCAGTTACTTATTGCCACCTAGCTTCTGTTGCTTCAGGGTTCTATCATTCTTCTCATTGAGCCTAGTTCTATAATGGTCTCTCCTACTATTCACTCTGATCTACAGAGCAGAATGAGATTCTGGTGCTTTTCTCACAACTGCATTCCTTATGGCTTTGGTAACTGATATGGCACTTGGACCTGCCTTTGGAACACAATCCTCTTTGAGCCTCTGGCCTTACATAGTATATTTACCCTCACCTGCACACTTTCCTGAACCTTTCAATCCCTTCTTTCACCATCTGCCCTGACAGTTATGGTATTTTGACCTTACTTACCATGGGTCATTGCTTGTTTTATGCTTCTAGGAAACAGCATCATAGCAAATATGCACCATCTCTTGGAAATTTTGTTAGGCATTAAATCTTATATCTCGGGAGATCACTCACATAGCAATAAATCTTTCTTATAGCCTAGTTTCCTTGAACAAGCAATCTTGCTATTTAAATTCCTGACACATTGCTTGGGATTTCTGCATGCATGTCAAGTAAAAGTTCTTGGTGTATAACTTTCCTGATTTGTAAGATCCTTCTTGGGTTTTGAGACTAAGATAATGTTGGAATTTCAGAAGTGCATCTTATTTTTATACTTCTTGAAAAAGTCTGTATAATATTTGTGTTAATTTTCCTTAAATAGTTGTATAATTCAAAAGCAAAAGCCATATTGATCCAGAGTTATCTTTGTGGGAAGGGTTTTAATCACAAATTAATTTCTTTAATTGCCATTGGCCTGTTTAAATTGTATTTCTCTTTTTGTATAAATTTCCATAAATTATATTTTTCAAGAAATGAGTCGATTCAATCTAAATTATCAAATTTATTGATTAAGGTATTTATAATATCCTTCTATTACTTTCTAGTCTCTGTTAAAACTACAGTGCTATCACATTTTAAATCCTGATATTAGTAATTTGTAGTTTCTTTATTTTTCTTTAGTGATGTACTGACTTTGTTAAACTTGTAAAGAAATTGAATCAAAACTTGATTTTTCCCCTATTGTCTATTCGTTTTCTATTTCACTGAATTTTGTCTTTAACTTTACTATTCACTTCCACCCACTTTCTTCAGGTTTGATTTTCTTCTAGCATCTTGAGATGAAAACATTAATTTTCAGCTCTTCTTATTTTTAATATAGGAATTTAAGGTTAAGTAAAACTAAGCATTATTTTAGCAACACTGTACAAGTTTTGATATATTTTCCTTACATTAGAGCAGTATTTTCTAATTTCCATTGTTATTTTTCTTTGAACCATGTAGTTTTTAGCATTGTAGTTGCTTAATTTCAAGCAGTTGAAATTTTTCTGTTTTCTTTTTTTTTTTCTGTTATCAATTTCTGAATTATTTCCTCTCTGGAAATATAGCAGACTCTTAATGATTTCAGTATCTTATAATAAGATATCTTCAATATCTTATAATACTGAAATCACTATTCCTTTACAACCCAGAATGCCATCAGTACTCATACTCTCACTCTTGTAGGACTCTGTCTATATATATTCATTTGGTTGAATTTGTTAATTACATTTTTAGACCTTCTGTAATATTTCTGGGTTTTTGTTGTGATTTTGTTGTTACCTGCTACTTCTTTTACTATTGTAAAATGTGGGCATAATTTCTTACTATAATACTGGACCTACTCTCTTTGTTTCTTGTTATATCAAACTTTCTAAACAGATACCACTTCTAACTTCTTGAAATGAACATGTAGACAACTAATTTTTTCTAGCCATTTTTCTAATATTTAAGGCTCTAAATTTTATTATAAGCAGATTTGGATGCACCCATCAAATACTGTTGCCTCATATTTCTATTATTATACAGCACAATTCATTTTCTAATTTCAGTGTGTTTTTATTTGACCCATATGTTGTTATAATTATTGTGTAATTTGTAAATATTTTGGATTCCCTAGTTGTCATATTGTTATTGATTTCTAACTTTATTCCAGTGTGTTCAGAGATCATACTGTATATAATTTCAATTCCTTGATCTTTGTTTAAACTTGCTTATGTGGCCAGTATATGGTTAATTTTGATAACTAATCCAATGTGTACTTGTAAAGAATTGAATTATTCAGTTAGTGGAGATACCTATATATCTACTTATATCTATATCTACCTGGATATCTAACTAGATATAGATACACATCTTTATATCTATATCTCTATATACATACAAGCATACTTATAGATTCATACATACATATTTGATTTTGCCAATCACCATATTTAAAGCATTTATTGTTAGGTTTATATTTTGTTTTGTTTCTGGGGAGCTGGGATTTTTTTAGTCTGTGCACTTAATTGATTTCTATTTGTCCTTAACTTGGAGCTATTGAGCGTTTTGTCTAAAATCTTCTACCATGAATATGGAATTGCTATATCTCCTTTAAAATCTGTCAATTTTTAATTTATCTATTTTGAATCTACATTACATCTTCCTGGTGGATTCACTACATAATCTATGATATGTCTACTATTAAATGTGTTTAAAAGTCCATTTTGTCAGATATTGAATAGTCACTTTCACTTTCCATTGATTTGTGTTTTTATGGTATATATTTTTGCATTCTTTTTTCCCCAATATTTCTCTATACTTAATATTTAAGTTGTGCTGCTTACTATTACCAGCATATGAATGAACTGTATTTCATCCATTCCAACAATCACTTTTTTTAATTGGACTATTTGGTTTCTCTATATTTTTTTTTTTTTTTTTTTTTTTTTTTGCTGTATGCGGGCCTCTCACTGTTGTGGCCTCTCCCGCTGCGGAGCACAGGCTCCGGACGCTCAGGCTCAGCGGCCATGGCTCACGGACCCAGCCGCTCCGCGGCATGTGGGATCCTCCCGGACCGCGGCACGAACCCGCGTCCCCTGCATCGGCAGGCGGACTCTCAACCACTGCGCCACCAGGGAAGCCCTGGTTTCTCTATATTTACTGTCAGAACTCATATTTGTTTCAAAGTTTTCATCTTCTACTTATATACATCCCTTATTTTTCCTTTCCTTTATTTTTTCTTTATCTTTCTTTGTTCTGTACCTTGTTTGCTTTTGAATTTTAAAAAGTATCTTTTCCAATTCTCTTTTTTCTCCCTGTTAAATCTCTATTTATAGATGTTTCTTGTTTTCAAGAGTTACCATAGAATGTATACTACGAATTCTCAGTTTATTACAGTTACTGCAAATAATCACTTTTAGCATTTCCCAGTAAATACCAGATCTTAGATCATTGTAACTACATTTACAACTCTTTGATGGTTTTGATTACTTTGTCATTTATTTTAATTTTACATTTAAAAATTCCAAAACATATTAGTAATTATCTTAATTATATTTAATCAATATTAATTTATATTTATGCATGTTTTAATATTTTGTTTTCCTCAATTTTGTTCTGCATTTTCAGAGGCAATACATAACACCCTTCTTCCTGGATCTCTATTAGTGGCAGTCTGCTTGGGACAAATTTCTGGTTTCCATTTGTTTGAAAACATCTTTATTTTAACTTCATGTTTGAAGAGTAGTTCCATTGCAGATAGAATTATACATTTTCAGTTACTTTCTGTCGGCACTTTTAATGCCATCTGAATATTATTCAGCCATAAAAAAGAAGTAATTACTGATGCATGCTACAATATGGGTTGATTTTGAAAATAGCATTGTGAGAGAAAACAGACACAAAAGGCTACATATTATATGATCCCATTATATGAAATACACGTAATCGGCAAGTAGATGCAGAAAACAGAATAGTGGTTTTCTGGGGTTGGGAGGAAGGGGGAAATGGGAAGTGACTGCTTAATGGATACAGGTCTTCCTTTTGGGGGTGACAAAATGTTCTGGAGTTAGATAACAGTGATGATTGCACAAAATTATGGATGTACTAAATGCCACTAAATTGTAAACTTTAAGACAGTTAAAATGACAGGTTTTATGTTATGTGTGTTTTCTCACAATACAAAAAATGCCAAATAAAAAATTGCATTAAACTTTTTTCCTGTTAAAATAGTAGCTGTCAAATTATTGTTGTTGCTTTACAATTAATATTACTTTTTTCTTTGCTGTTTATAAGACTTTCCCTTTACATCTGGTTTACAAAATCTTACCACTATTTGCTTAGGAGTGGGTTTCTTTGGATTTATGTTGTTTAAAGCTTTTGAAGCTTCCTAAATTTGTGGCTTCATTTATTTCAACTCTTGGAAATTTGTTGGTTATTTACTCTTCAAATATAACTTCTGCCTTATAATTTTCTCCTCTTCCGTGGGTCCATTTATACATAGTTTGGATATTTAACCATATCTCTTATAGTCCCTATATCTTTGCTTTAGTCTGTATTTTCTAATTATTTTTCTTCTACTTAATGTCTGTTTTGAATTATTAATATCAAGTATTTTGTGTTTCATTTTTGAAATTTTTATTCGATTCTTTTTTATAGATATTATAGATTAGTTTTTGGTGAAATTCTCCATCAATGTATCTATTCTCTTGAGCATATTCAATAAAATTAATTCTAATTCTATGTTTAATTTCTTCAGAATCTGAATCACATGTTGGTCTGTGTCTCTTTTTTATTTTTTCTTAATTTTTAGACATTTATTTGTCTTCATTAATTTTTATGCTAGTTATTATATATAAAGTAAGGTAGATGTTCTACATGATATAATACTCCTTGCTTTTGCCAAGCAGTTAGAATAGAAGCAGTTCTTGTTCCAATCAGAGACTGAGATTATTAGGTCATGTTTCCATCTCTGTGAGGACTGATCTATTTCTGGTATACTTTACTGATCAGGTATTTCAACTAAAAGCTTTCCAGGTTTTTCAACTGCAAGCCAAGTGTAAATACTATGTCTCTTCCTTAGTGGCCCCTAAACACTAATTTTTGTGTCTCCAGCTCAAAAAACTGGTGAAAGCTCTGCTTAGTCTTTTATCTTCTTGTTACAACTTTCTGCTTGGGTTTTTTGACCTTTTGTTCTCTTCAGCTTAAATATCAGCTAATGCCTTAAGGGCTGGGGAGCACCACATAAAGTCAGCTCACTTCCCTTTAGTTTCTTTTCCCTCAGTGATATTGTCTCAATTCCTGCCTGCTTGGGTCGTGCTACCTTCCAGTGTTTGTCTGTCTAGGACCGTAAGACTGCTGGAAGCTCGGGGGTGCCTGTTTTGGCTCAGTCACTTGGCCCAGAACCACAATGTAATGAGTGAATACATCGAAGTGGAAAAGTGGCAGAGAATGTTATTTTCTTCACAATGCATTTTCCTTTGGCATCTTTTATACTCAAATCCTGGGTACCTTGGATGTTCTCTGACACATTCTGACAACTGGGGTTTTAGTTTCATAAAAGTTGATCCTTGATAGCCAAAAACAGTGTTTTAAAAAATCGTTGTTTTAATACGGAAATTTTTTGAGAAAAATTGAGAATGTCTTCTTTTTGAAAGGATTTATTTTAGATTCTATCATGTGCAATAACACAATTTTCAGTTAATTTCTCAGATTGGAATTACCCACAACAAGCAGATGGTGTTAAATTTGAAATCCAAACTCACAAAGAACCACTCTTCTTTTCCTTTGAAAGTTTTTTTTTTTTTTTTTTCCAGTCTGTAATTTCATTAAAGCAATGGTTCTTCTATTCTGGCTTCATATGAGGTTCTAAGTTCTTAATACCTGCTTTACATGGGCCCAGTGCCTCATATATAGACCCCGATGTTAACCTTAAATTCCCACATCTAAGTTACCAAAGACCATCAGTGCAGGCATGTCTTCATTGGCATGTTCAGCCTTCCTTACTTAAAAGTACTTTTGGTTTGCCAAGTCTCATTCTATTGTTCCTACTGGTGGGCTCTTGAAAAAGTCCTTTTAATCTGAGTTGTATGTCATCCTGAATTATGTATCATATCTTTTTTCCTTTCAGAATATGTTTATAAACTCAATATAATTTTCTGAGAGACACTTCAATCAATTTTATATATTTTCTAGAACACTGTTGTAAACCACAACCCTCCAAAAATGAAAAGTTTCGGTTTTGTAAGTCCAGAAATAATACCAAATACCAGATACTCAGCCTTGTATGTGGTTGTCCAAATCTATCCCTGTAATGTTTTATTAACTCCTAGAACCAGAACCCAAATCCACTTTCTTTTGGTACAGATATACCTTCCAGTTGGTCTTTTCTAGTTTCCAGTGGTAAAGAGACTATATCAGTGGTTCCAAAAAAACTTTTAATGCTTTTTTTGTCTCTGCCAGCCAAACCTTCAGGGACCCTTATCAGCCAGGGAAGCAGGGCAATGACTTTAACGTATAAAAGCTTAACAACTGCTTAGTATCTTCATTCAGAAAGTTCTCTAACTTCTTAATAATTGAAATGTTTATAAATGTTGAATAAAATTGATCTCTAGTTTGCAACTTTATGAAAAAGAGTTTTTGAAAATTGATTTTCTCATGTTAGAGAAAGCACATAGTCTTGCCTAGCTCTGTTTTTCTATTAAGTCCCTGATGATTTCCTCTTTCAAACATTATGATTCTGGTCACAAGGCAGTCTCTACTGGATGCCTCTGACTTTGCAAGTGTGTTCCAAAGCCCATCGTGGTTTCATTGGTTAAGTTGTTTTCCTTTGTAGAATAGTCTCGCTATTTTGGAAAAAGTGTGATATTTGCTGTTTTAGTATAAGAATTTTAATAATAGTTGTCACCAGTACTTTCACAGTACTCTGGTATTAAAAAATTAAATAAAAAGCCATTAGATTCACTTCTGCAAAGAGACAGAATTTTTATAAGTATTCTCAGGAAAATTCACTACAATTATATTTTTATTATTCCTTTCATGTATAGCACGACTCTTCCCCAAGCACCTCCTTTTTTGCAAGTCCCTAAATTACTTCACATCCAAATGACCCTCACCTCACCTTTTCTTCTGGACATATTTTATTCTTTTTAGAGACCATTCCTTTGTAGGTTTCCAGTGTAAATCAATCTAGCATCTCTGGCTTCAATTTCTTAGTTTTATTCATTATTGTGATCTACTTTAAAAAAAAAAAAACAACAAGAGACATATCTAGCAAAAACAAGTGTTGCTTTAGTGTGTTGGGAAGTACAAGAGACTCTATATAATCACCTAATAATTTATAGTATGATACACACAATCACACACAACATAGACATTCTGATTTTTAAACTCTGATCAACACTTTGCTAGATTTATTCTTATATGTTGTAGAAAAAATTTTCATTCCCAAATTAACTGCTAAAATCATGCCAGTAAAAATGTTTGTCTGGACTTTTGTACTTCTTATATTTTTAAATCAATATCATGGTTACAAAAGGCATTTGTTAATAAAATTCTTAGATAATTACTTGGTCACTGAGTGTTTATGAGCAAGTCATTAGTATAATAACTTTAGGAATCAAAACGAATTAATTTGCAAAAACATTAACACCTTCTTCTTGGTCCAGCTACATGGTTAAAAATGAGGTTAATATCATTCTTTCAACCAGATGGTCAAGTATGAATTTGGGGGTCATTAAAATGTATTTTTAAGAGCATATATTTCATTTTCAGCTTAATTTTAACTTCCTGATTGAAAATAGTTTGGAACACAACTACTTTGTAGATTCTCCAATATGTTTACCTATCATGAAGGCCTCTCTATCCACAGTAATTCTAGGGGAATAAAAGATTCAGGTATTTGGCATGTTTTACTTCCTTGTTTTACTGTGATTGTTATACTTATGCTCAACTCAAACAATTTATCAATTAAAAATTATTTTTCTTCAAAATGTTCCTAATTTGATTTTAAAGATCTGTATTATGCTTATAGCCTTCATGCTATACTTACACTTTTCTTTCCAAAGATACACCATGTTTAGTCTCACTTCTAATTAATCAGTAATAAAGCACATATTTGACTATCTGACAACTTTTAGATTGACTTCACTTACTCTGTATCACAAAATAGTAGGTTTTAATTGGAGTGTTATTTTTAAAGAAAATGAAAAATGAGGGTTTATTATACCATGTAGTATACAGTAATTCATAGCAGGCCAAGAATCTCATTGCCAACAACTAGAAAAACTTGGGTAGAGCATCAGAGAACTGGAAAATAACTTGGACTAGACAGTCTAGAATACCAGAATGGGGACAAGCATTTGGAGTATGGATAGTCATTTCCCCTTTTGGACCCTGAAGGTGGTTTGTTTTGATAGGTTCATGTCAGGAAGGGATTCTTGCAGGCGAGGGAGCACTTTTGCTTGAGTTCAGTTTGCAGAGTGTTCTGTTTCATGATCTAGGTGTCTATTACATGCTTCAGTTTATGAAAATTCATTGAGCTCTACACTTACGTGTTTGCATTTTTTGTATGCATATAATACTTCAATTAAAGAATTTTAAAAGTAAATGAAGAATAGCATCAAAATATACAAACTAGAAAATTTTGTAATTTTATGATATCTGCAAACTCACTGAGTTGAGAAATGGAATGAACCATAATTTAACGGTGTTTGTAAATAACATTTGATTGAGTATAATTGTGACATGATTTGAATGCATTCATGAGTGTCACCATTTAATTATCTGTAACCAAAAACAAATTTTTAAAATACTGTTTGCACAGTGACAAGTTCAACAATTTATAAAGCTAGCTGCTTGGACCTTTTCAGATTTACTGATGAATCTAACTAACATTGCAGTTTGCTCAATCCGGCAGACTAGCACCTCTCAGTAAACGTGTGACATTACACAAAGAGTAATTTGCCCTCTTCTCTCTGATTGTGCTCTCTGTTTAACACAGGTATATTTCCTCCTAGATAGAGTTCCTGTTTCTTAATAATACATTGTCCTTTCCTCACTAGACTTTTACCACACAATACAAAATTGAAGATATTGGATTTATTTGCTTTGTGTACATCTGGAAATAAAACATTTCAAAGCCTATAATTACATAGAGGAGACGGCATTTCACAGAAAAAAACATAAGAAAGTAACCCAGTCACATGATGCCTAGAGAGTATAAGCGATGTACACAGTGTGTTGATACATGGGGCTTCTAGAACAAATCTTGGGAAAAATAGGTACTCAATAAATACTTTTTGAATTGAATGGATAAATTTTCAAAAATGAAATTGTTTTTCCTAAATCATTGAGTTAAATTAAACTTCACAAAAACTCAACATATGTATCCTGTGTCTTTGAGATAATCTTGGCACATCACCGCATTCCCACAAATACTCATCCCAAATTGAGAGGCCCAGACATAAAGACATAATTAGGAATATGTTAAAAGCTTAAGTGACAAATTGTTCATCACAACATTCATTATAAAATAGAAGCAACCTATACATCAACAAATGGGAGTTAATTAAATCTATTCATTGAAATATGTATAATCTAATGAATGATGTATGAGAACTTAATTTCTGGGAAGTGAGTACTTTTAACTTCTAATATATTCACTTATTAACACTATCTAGAAACATTGCAGCACAGTAGCTAAAAGCTTAGGATTTTTAAAAATAATTAGATAAACAAATAAAGCACTTATATCTGGCACAAAGGAAGTGCAATGTAAATATCACTATTTTAAGTGTTTTATATTTTATTACAACACATTGATACTGTTTTAGGAAAACATAATGCCTTATTATAATAAAACTCATTTTGTGTAGGTTTTTATGGACATGAAAGTGTTTCTGATATGATGTTTAGTGAAGATGTTTAGAAAAGTATTCATTATATGATTTTAACTGCATATAAAATGTAGAAATAGATATTAAGGATAAAGAAAATGTTCATCCTGGATTTTTGTAAATTACAGACTATTTACTTTTTTCTCCTTCTCTTTTTGATATTTTACCAATGAATGCCATATTAATGAATTTAATTTATAAAAAAACATGGGTAACACTCTTTTCAAAAAACATGTAAATATTGAGGCAGATTATGACAGAATAGTGTGAGAACAGCTCTCACATTTTATCATCTAGGCCCAGATCTTAGCTTTACCACTTTAATTCTTTTTTCACATCCTTTTAAGGCTAAGGTCTAAAATTTTGAACATGAGGAAATTTTTTTTTGCAAACTGATGATCTTCAACCCACTTTTAAAAATGAGCCCTCCAATTGGGACAAGTAGGAAAAATATATTTTAGGTGATATAATCTGTAAACCAAGTTATTTTTCTCATACTTATTCTGATTTACAAAGCGCAAGTTTCAAATCAGAAGCTCTAGTTTTCCAAGAAACACATTCTTTTCTGCTCAAAGAAGCCTGGAAATGGCCCATATCAAGTCACCTCCCTTTCTTCAAACCCAGAATAAAATCCTCTCTGAGGCTCAATCCAATTTAAACAAGCCTGAATTGTCAATCATGGCCATGAAGGCCACTGACAAAGGCTTAGTTGATTCATGAAAACGAGCTGGAATAAACTCTCCATGTTCTTGTTCTTCATGATTCAAGAAATCCTTAAAAAACAATATTTAATTGAGTTCTTCTCAAATTAATTTACCATTACAATTAATTAAAATAATCTAAAGGAAATATTCATATGGAGAGACTGAAGCAGGGAGAATTACATACTATCAAAATCTTCATGCAATCCCAGGAAGAACACAGATCAAGAGACACCTGCCAGGCAGGGTGATATAAAATAAAATGGCTCCAGAAGTCTAACCAAGAACCCCTTCATCTGATTTCTCCCATGCAATCAGAACCACCTTAATTCTCAGTAAAATCATGCCAGGTACAATAAATGGCACATCCTACTTCAACCTCTTTTGTAATGTACAGCATGTGTGGTTTGCCAAATATGTAACTTCTGCCTAGAGATGATCAGAACTTTGCTTGCTTCTGGTTGTGGCTGACTACCTATTGTACCTGGAGTATGGCTGCATCCTTCAGATAGTCCTGAAAAGAACTAGCTCACCTGCCTTGAATTTGAAAAATAGCGGTGGCAGTGGGCTTGACTTGCAATTTACTGAAGTGTCAACTTCTTATTGAAGAGGTGCCTATGAGTGAATGGACTATGCAGGGTTTTTTTTATTTTTTTCCACCTCTTCTGCTTTAGCTGCTTGTTTTGGGACAATACAACATTTATTAATTTAGGGGTAATTCATTTCTCCTTAAGGAAAAACTGAAGAAAGGAGAATAAAAAATGGACAAAGCCTGAAACCATTCCTTTTCACATCATTAAAATAAAAAATACCCTGAAATAGGTTGACACAATTTATAAAAACAACACTTTTAGATTACTGATAAATTTTCTTTACCTATGTCATTCTTCTTTCCTAATAATGTAGGTAATTAAAATATTTATCTCTGCTCCCCACTTCTGCTCTTACAAAATTTTTTCCCCATAAGTTGTTTTTGGAATAGGAGAATGGCCTCTGAGTGCATTTTATCTGGACAGACACAGCTGCTCTCATAGCCTCAATTAAAGGAGCAAAGGTGATGGTAAAAGAATCAGGACAAAGAGCCATGTGGTTTTTATGCAACTACAAGAATTTGAAGACATGTTAATAATTTTTAAGGTTTTTACATAATTTATACATAAAAACACAGGTATATATAATCATATTAGAATCAGTTGCATATTCAATAATTGTAACATATATTAAAGGTTTTGGACCTCTTGGTTAAAATAAGCAATAGTCATTAACAGTACTATTTTTAGTTTTAAATATTTGTTTTATTTGGAAAAGTTAATTATCTCTAGGCTAGTCTTCTGAAAGAATCTGACCAATCCATTAAGTTTACTCCAGTTATCATATAACCTCGCTTTGGTGAACTACAGTGTGGCTGGTTTATTTTGGGAAGCAAATGTGACACTGCTAATAAGAGGTGTTAGAAACAATGAAACTGCAATCAAACATTAGCAAGTCTTTATTACTAAAACATTATTCATGCTCATTCTGGATCTCTTGTGAGTAGGAGAAATAGGCAGACTGTCCCCGTTACGAAGCCATATATGTGCACATCTAGTACTGCTAAAAAAAATCACACAAAGATTTTTGTGAGTAATAGAATTGCTTTGATCTGATGTATATTATTTGTGTATCATAAGAGAAACTGACATCTGAAAGAAAATCTGTCTAAATTCATCCTGACTTAGGCCCTGAATGTGCTCATTCAATCCTTGGTCTTCATTTACATTCTAATGAGCTATGGCAATAACTGAAATGTTTAAGTACTAATGTAACAGTGAGTGAGTAATTGAAAGTTTCAGTCAGGAGAAAAGTTCATTAGGTTTAAGATTATTGAATTGTGTCAGCTTCACAGAATACACAGGTACATCATTAGCCCAGTATTCATCTTTTCTCCTGTGTGCCCATTTACTTTTGCTTTAAATCAGAGGCCAGAGAAGAAAGGAAACTCACAAAGAAAATATACCTGAGAAAATGTTCCCAAACAACAGAAACAAGCTCTAAAGAGTTTCCAGAGGCTTAAAACCTTAACTGAGTGTGAAAGATAAGCAAAAGAAAAGCAGTAATGAAGAAAATTAATAATTCAAATAGACCCTTAGGAGAATCATTTCATTAAAGAAAGACACTTCTCCTTTCTAATGAGATAAAACTCTCATCTATGTATCATATCCTTTTTACTTTTTTTTAAACTTTGGTTTTGAAAGTATCATATTGAAGTTTAAAACTTTTTGATCGTTTACTCAGCCACATATCTTTTCAATGAAGATAAGTTATGATTTGTGCACCAAGAAATGTCCACTATACTTTTTATATTATCTTAAATAGACATTGCATATCACTTTCTGTGATAGGAAATAATTTAAGACATACACAGCACTAAGGGTAGGAAATTCTGCTTCAAAAAAATTCCACATTAAGTTAGGGTAATTCAGTAATTTAGAAAATATATATGCATTTGTCTATTTCTGCCAGATTTACCTGTATTCATTAGCAATAACACTTGCAACAAATGAGCAGAACTAGAACTTCCATTTTACTTCCATTAACTCTGGACAAACTAATGAATTAACTCTGCATAAACTCCACATTAAATCACCTGCAGTAACGAGCCACCGGAACTCAAAATATCCATAACTCTATGTGAGCCTCAGATCATATATCATTTATTGGAAGAATTGAGTTAAGTTCTCACATCAGGTGAAATAAGTTTGGGGGCATTACAGGGGCCCAGGGAGAAGACCTATCACATTTGTTGGTGGGTAAAATAGCACAGAAATATGGGCAAACCTTTAACAATCTTTATAAGCATCCCAAAGACTGACCATGCATTTCAGTTAAATTTTAAACAGACTACTGATTTTACACTGTTTCCTACTATGCAGAAATAATAGGAATTAACTAGAAAGTTAATATGTAATACTAACTCCTAAGTCTTCACCTGCAGAGATTTTCATTTAATTGACCTGGAGTAAGGCCCAAGAAACAATATTTTTACTAGTTCTCCAGGTGATTCTAAAACTCACTATGCCAACAATTTGCCTTTAAAAAATACATTGACCAAATCATAAATCTAGAGCATATGCCCAAGGAGAGAAGCAGCAACTGCTTCTGTTCCTCATCTGGTTATTCCCACTTCCTCTTCCTCAGGTTTTTAAGAATGTTAAAAATATGAGTCACATAATTTGATATAGACACACCACTCTATAAAAGAATAATGTCATTTCAGTAGTTGAAGCCACAGTGTTCTGGAGAAGAGTCTTGTGAAACTTCATAAAGAGTAGAGAAGCCCATTGACACATAAACACCCTCAACCTTGTAAATTTTGACTGTATGATTCTAAGAGTAGTAAAATTCTACCTTGATCTTGTTTTATAGGCACCAACGAAAAACCAACTCCTGTAGAAAAGAAGTAATGAGTAGGTGCTGACAGTGGCACCCAGAATATAATTTTGTTTAATTTGTAAGTCTTAGTATAAGCCTCTGTGGTCACAGTTAAGCATGTTTTAGAACATTTTCTATATTCATAATTCAACATGATTGGAGCTTCTAGTAGTAACTATCATGAAAATATAGACATGCAAGTTTGCAATTGCTGAAATATAGGTTTGGGATGAGTTTGCAAATGAACTTTCCAGAATCCAGGTAATATTTCCCCAAAACAGTCCTCCAAAATTAAAGTCATGGGACTAATGACAGCAGTATTTAGAGGAAAATTTATAGCATTGAATGTATGTATTAGAAAAGAAGAAAACTCTAAAATCAATAAGCAAAGCTTCCACATTAGGAAACTAAACCCAAAGTAAACAGAAGAAAAGTAACAACAATAGTTAAGGTAGAAATCAATGAAATTTAAAACATAAAATCAGTAGAGAAAAATCAACAAAACCAAAAACTGATTCTTTGAAAACATCCATAAAATCAGTAAGACTATAGCCAGAATAACTAAGAAACTAAGACATAAATGACTAATATCAGAAATGATAGAAGACGCATCACCACAGATTCCCACGATTCCCATGATTAATTAAAAGGATAATAAACGACTGCTATGAACAATTCAGTTACATGAAATGGACCAACTCCTTGAAAGATAAAATCTGCCAAAACTTACATAAGAAGAAATAATCTGAATAGGTCTATATCTAGTAAATTGACTCAATAAATAATAACCTTCCATCCTGGGCATATATCTGGAGAAAACCATAATTCGAAAAGATACATGCACCCCAGTGTTCATTGCAGCACTATTTACAATAGCCAGGACATGGAAACAACCTAAATGTCCATCAACAGAGGAATGGTTAAAGAAGATGTGGTACATATATACAACGGAATATTACTCAGCCATAAAAAGAATGAAATTATGCCATTTGCAGTCACATGGATGGACCTAGAGATTGTCATACTGAGTGAAGTAAGTCAGACAGAGAAAGACAAATATATGATATCGCTTATATGTGGAATCTAAAAAACAGGCTACAAATGAACTTATTTACAAAATAGAAATAGAGTCACAGATGTAGAAAACAAAATTATGGTTACCAAGGGGGAAAGGAGGGGGAGGTATAAATAGGGAGATTGGGAATGACATATACACACTACTACATATAAAATAGATAACTAATAAGGACCTACTGTATAGCACAGGGAAATCTACTCCATACTCTGTAATGAGCTATATGGGAAAAGAATCTTAAAAAGAATGGATACGTGTATATGTATAAATGACCCACTTTGCTGTACAGCTAAAACTAACACAACATTGTAAATCAACTACTCCAATAAATATAAATTTGAAAATGTAAATTAAAAAAAAAATTAAAACAACAACAAAAATAATAATAACCTTCCAAAACAGAAAACACCAGGTCCGGATGGGTTAACTGGTGAATTCTACCAAATTTGTAAGAAAAAAAATTATACAAATTTCTACAATCTCTTTCAGAGGATAGAAGCAGTGGTAATACTTCTTAACTCATTTACAAGGCTAGCATTGTTCCAATACCTAAAATACACAAACATGTTACAAGGAAAGAAAGCTACAGATCACTCTCTCTCATAAACAAAGATGAAGAAATCTTCAACAAAATGTTAGCAAATCAAATCCGAAAAAGAATAAAAAGAATCATATACCATGATTAACTGGGCTTTATCCCAGGTATGCAAGGCTGGTTCAACATTCAAAATTCAATTGATGTAATCCATCGTATCAACAGGGCAGATAAAAAAATCACATAATCGTATGAACAGATTCCGAAAAAGCATTCAACAAAACTCAGTACTTATACATGATAAAAATTCTCCATAAACTAGTAACAGAGGGGAAATTCTGCAATTTGAGAAAGAATATCTCCAAAAAAAAGCCTACAGCTAACATCATACTTAATGGTGAGAAATCAGAAGCTTTCCCATGAAGATTAAGAACAAGGCAAGGATGACCCTTATCACCACTCCTTGTCAACATCATACTGGGACGTCTAGCTAATACAATAAGACAAGGAAAGTAAATAAAAGATATACAGATTGAAAAGAAATAAAACTGCCTTTGTTCACAGATGAAATAATTGTATATGTAGAAAATCCAAATGAATCAACAAAATATTCTTTTAAAAAATTTATTTATTTTAATTTATTTTTAGCTGTGTTGGGTCTTCGTTGCTGCATGCAGGCTTTCTCTAGCTGCAGCGAGCAGGGGCTACTCTTCGTTGTGGTGTGTGGGCTTCTCATTGGGGTGGCTTTGCTTGTTGTGGAGCACGGGCTTTAGGCATGCAGGCTTCAGTAGTTGTGGCACATGGGCTCAGTAGTTGTGGCTCTAGAGCGCAGGCTCAGTAGTTGTGGTGCATGGGCTTAGCTGCTCCGTGTCATGTGGGATCTTCCCAGACCAGGGCTCAAACCCATGTCCCCTGCATTGGCAGGCAGATTCTTAACCACTGCACCACCAGGGAAGCCCCAACAAAATATTTCTGAAACTAATAAGCAATCAGAACAAGATTGTAGGATACAAGGTTAATATACAAAAGTCAATTGCTTTCTTTTATACCAGCAATGCACAAGTGAAATTTAGAACTGAAAGTACAATACCATTTACATTAGCACCACAAAAACGAAATAATTATAAATTTAAAATAAGATCTGTATGAGAAAAAATCTACAAAATTATAATGAGCAAAATCAAAGAAGAATTAAACAAATGGAAATATATTCCATGTTCATGGATAGAAACTAAATGTTGTCAAGATGTCAGTTCTTCCCAACTTGGGCTATAGATTCCAATGCAATCCCAGAAAGTTATTTTATGGATATTCACAAAGTGATTTTAAAGTTTATATGGAGAGGAAAAAGACCCAGAATAACCAACACAATATTGAAAGAGAAGAACAAAGTCAGAAGACAGACAGTACCCAACTTAAAGATTTACTATAAAACTGTGGTAATCAAAGAGTGTGGTACTGGTGAGAGAACAGAAAAAGAGATTAATGGAGCAGAATAGATGGCCCAGAAATAGACCCACATAAGTATAGTGAACTAATCTTTGACAAAGGAGCAAAGGCAACACAATGGAGCAAAGGTAGTCCTTTCAACAAACAGGGCTGGAACAAATGGACATCCACATGCAAAAATAAATCTAGCTACATAACTTAGACTTTTCACAAAGGTTAACTCAAAATACATCACCAACCCATACATAAAACACAAAACCATAAAAATCCTAGAATATAACATAGGAGAAAACCTAGATGACCTTGAGTATAACAATGACCTTTTCAACACAACACAAAAGGTGTGATCTGTGAAAGAAATAATTGGACTGGTCTTCATTAAATTTAAAAACCTCTGCTCTGTAAAAGACAATTTCAAGAGAATAAGAACACAGACTGGAGAAAATACTTGCAAAAAACACATCTGATGAAGTATTGGGTTGGCCAAAAAGTTTGTTCAGGTTTTTCTGTAACATTTTATGGATGTTATCCAAATCTAAATTTTGTTTTCCAAAATTTAGAAACAACTCTTGAAACTCAACAATAAGGAAGTAAACAATCCTATTTTAAATGGACCACAAAACTGAACAGATACCTCACAAGGATCATATACAGATGGCAAATTATCATGAAAATTATTCTACATCATAAGCTGTTGGAGAATTGCAAGCTAAAACAATTGAGGGCTTTCCTGGTGGCTCAGTGGTTAAGAATCTGCCTGCCAATGCAGGGGACACGGGTTCGAGCCCTGGTCCGGGAAGATCCCACATGCTGCAAAGCACCTAAGCCCGTGAGCCACAACTACTGGGCCTGCGCGTCTGGAGCCTGTGCTCCGTAACGGGAGAGGGCGCGAAAGTGAGAGGCCCGCGCACCGCGATGAAGAGTGGCCCCCACTCGCCGCAACGGGAGAAAGCCCTCGCACAGAAACGAAGACCCAACACAGCCAAAAAAAAAATACATAAATAAATAAATTTTAAAAATACATAAATAAAAATAAAACAATTGATATCACTATATACCTATTAGAATAGCCAAATCTGGAACACTGACATCAAATGCTGGTAAGAATGCAGAGCAAAAGTAATGCTCATTAGTTGTTGCTGGGAATGTGAAATGGTACAGACACTTTGGAAGACAGTTTGGCTATTCCTTACAAAACTAAACAAACCAAGCAATCTCTTACCATACAACTGAGCAATCACACTCCTTGGTATTTACCATGCAGAAACCTTCACATGGATGTTTAAAGCAGTTTCATTCATAATTGCCAAAACTTGAAGGCAACCAAGATGTCCTTGGTGATTGAATAAATAAACTATAGTACATCCAGGTGACAGAATATTATTCAGTGCTAAAAAAGAAATGAGCTATCAAGCAATGAAAAGACATGTAGAAATCCTAAATCCATATTACTAAGTAAAAGAAGCCAATCTGAAAAGACTACATACACACTATCTGATTCCAAATATATTACTTTCTAGAAACAGAAAATCTATAGAGACAGTAAAACATCAGTAGTTGCCAAGAAGGAGGGAAGGATTTTTAGAAGCAGAGGACTTTTAGGGCAGTGAAACTATTCTGTTTGATCCTACAGTGGTGGATAATGCATGTCAATAAACATGTGTCAAAACTCATAGAATGTACACTAAGAGTGAACCCTAATGTAAGCTATGGCCTTTGAGTGATAATGGTGTGTCAGAAGTCATCATTTGTAACAAATATACCACCATGTACAGTATGTTCATGGTGAGGGAGGTTGTAAATGTGTGAAAGCAAAGAACATATGGAAACTCTAGTTTCTGCTCAATTTTGCTTTGAAAATTAAAACTTATCTAAAAAATAAAATCTATAAAAAAAAGACAAACCATGTTACATAATAATCATTGATGGCAAAACAAAGAAACTAAAAACAAAAAAAATTATATTAAGGTAGATTCTGTATTACATGTACTACATAATTTATAAACACAAGAGTGATTCATATGACTCACAACATTCTTTTAAGAAAATAAAGGCAAATTCTAACCAAAGCTTCTTAGTCAATGCTCCTAAAAATGTAGCTTTGGCAGAGAGGCTCATGCTATCCTTTTCTTGGTAAGTATAATAGCAAAAACTATTCCAGGCCACTAGACACAGACTCTAGCCAAGAAGTTCATATGAACAAAGTTTTGACTTGCTGCAGATGAAGTAACTACTATAACATGATAGTCACTTTGGAGTAAAATAAGATTATTTCATAAAAAGCAATGATTTATACTCATCACATTTCACCAGTTCTCACTCAGAAATAAATACAGACTTGTATTAGGAAAATATCTCCACACTGGAAAATACAACTTCAAGTAAATATACCTCCAATCATTGCACCTTGTGAAGTAAAAATATTGCAACTGTTATTAGTTGGCCTGGAATATATTTTTTAAAGCCTTCTAAATTAAAAAATAACAGAACAAATAATAATTTCCTGGAATATCTTAGGTTCTGGTGCATTCATTTATGATTGCAGACTATCCCTTTTTGGAGAAAAAATACATAACAATTAACACACCCCAGGGACACAATGTAGTAAGACCAACTGTAGATCCATGTGAGAGTAGTATAGCAGTTTGGTTAATTACTATTATTCTAACAATAGAGGAAGAGATTTTACTAAGTATTACTTATTTAACCACATGTACTGCAAAGAATCAAATTTTCTTTTCAAGATAGAGTGTATCTCTTCCTATAAAGCTTACAAAGTTTATAAAGCTGTTTCAACTGCCAGATGGACCAACTTGTAAGGACACAGACACATGTGATACTCAAGAGCTTTCTAATCTGATAACTAACAGTGTGAAACAACAAATCAAAGCACATGGAATCGATGGAGTGAAAAAAAGCACTGGAACAACAACAACAAAAATATATTGCTTTACCCTAGTAATAAATGTTACCATGAAGTTCAAGCAAAAGAGACCAGGAAAATACTGTAAGGAATAATTAGCAGTCCTGGGGAATTGTTAAGACAAGAAAACCCCACTTTATTTCTTTATAATTTTCTGAAATTTTGTTAGTCATTTTTCCCCATTCCATTTCCAAGGTTGTTTACGTTTGCAAAGTTGTTTGTAACATTTAAAAATAAGGAGAATGGAATGTGACTGCATCTATGAAACAAACCATTCAACCCTACTTTACTCCAGAAATACTGATTGATTTTTCGTCATAACTATAAAAGCTGCATTTGTCATCTACAGATGCCAAGAAATTGTTAAACAGTTGTGACCAGCATCTTGGTTAACTAGGTGCTCTGTGTGCCCTCCCAATACAGATATGGGCAAAACATACTGTTCAAGCCCTCATAAGAAGTAGAGGAAGACCCTCAATGATCTCGCCATCACATCACCACCAGATGCAAAGCTAACCAAGCACACACACATGTATGATTTGAAATAAGAGCTTTAAGCCAGGAGCAACAGGCAAATGGGAGGAGTATGGTACCTTTGGGTGGGTGCCAATAGGAAAGCTGATCTAATATCTGATCCATAGCACAGTGTGAACCAGGCTGCTTGCATTAAGGCAGAAATCTTAATGGGGCTGAGATTGTTTCTAGTCGGTTGCTTCCCCTAAGCCAAAGAAGAAACAATCCTGTCTGGAGAAAAGCTTACTGAATTTCGGCCTGCAAGACTCCTACAGATGATCAAGTAGTGAGCTACTCACAAACACATTTATTATTTGACTTGCTTTTCATTCTTTCTGGCAACACAGACCTTATTCTGGGATGACTTTTCTTTTTGAAATATATCTTACAAAATTACCTTACCATAGGCTTTTTTGGTGGAATTTTAATTCATAATTTTTCTTGAATGATAACATTTCTGAGAATTTATAGGTTAACAATCAATTTTTCATAACAATTGGCAGAATAAAGGTATTATTATTTCTTCTGGCTCTCCTTTCTTCTGGCTGCATAAAATATTTTATTTTTTTCCTTTGTGTTCTACAGTTTTACTTTGATGTGTTTGGACTCAGATTGATTTTTGTTTCTTCTGCTTGTGATATGTTACAAATCCTGGATCTGTGAATTTTTATTTTCTTCGGTCTTGTAAAACTGTAGCCATTTTCTTTCAAATATTACTTCTTCATTTTCTCTCTCCCTCTGTGATTCTATGCTGACACATGTTAAACCTTTGCATTCTCTCACATAGCTCTTACCTTCTCTTTCACGTATATATTTTCTGTCTCTCTGTGCAGCACACTGAGTGATTTGTTTAGATGTATCTACCAGCTTATAACACTCCTTTCAGCTGTGTTTTTTTTTAAGCCATTCAATACATTTTTATTTTATATTTTCAATTGCTAGAACTTCAACTACCCTTTATTTCTTTTTCAAACTTATTTGTTCATTCCTGGCATTTCCTTTATCTATAGTTCTTGGAAGACTTATGCGTTGTTTGCCTTGCCTTCTACTCTGATTAAGAACTCTTGCTATGAATCCAGACAAATAATTGTATTAAAAAGACTGATGGTGACACTGATTAAGGTGATGATGAAGTAGGAATATTTGTTCTATCAAGCTATATTTTCAAGCTGTGGTAATTATAATGTGTGGAATTGGACAGAACTAAACAAACAGACTGAAGAGAATAGAGGTCCTAGAAAATGAGCCATATACAAATGGAAACTTGATACATGGGCAAAGGTGATGCTACAGAGCAGTGGGAAAAGGAGAAACTATAAAATGACCCTGGAATGGTTGGTTATATTTGTGGCCAGCAGGAATGTGACAGCGTTACTAGTTTGCTAGGGCTACCATAGCAAATTGCCAGAGACAGGGTGGCTTAAAAAACAGAAATTACTTTTGTCAGTTTGGGAAGATAGCAATCCAAAATCAAGGTTCGGCCAGCTTGATTTCACCTGAGGCTCCTCTCCTCGGTTTGCAGATAAGCCAACTTCTCATTGTGTTTTCACATGTTTTTTCCTCTGCTGCATGTGCATCGCTGGTGTCTCTGTTCACATTTTCTCTTCTTATAGGACACTAATCATGTTGGATTAAGGCCCATCCTAATGAACTCATTTTTAATTTAATTACCTCTTTAAAGACCCTATCTCCAAATACAGTCACATTTTGAGGTACTGGGGGTTATGGATTCAACTTATGAATTTGGAGGAAAACATTTCAGCTCAAAACATATCTTACATAAAAATGAATTACAAATGGATCAGGAACTTAAGTGTGAAAACCAAAATTTTATCTGGCTAAAAATGTAAAAAACATCTTTCACCATGGAGTAGGGAACTATATATTAAATGAGACTCAAACATACATGCACACATTGATCAAAATGACTGCACTGACATTTTTCAAATTCTCTTTTTCAAAAGGTACCATAAAGAAATTAAAAATAAGCCACAAACTGGGAGAAGATATTTGTAATACTTATAACCTATAAAAGGCTAAGATAAAGAATATATCTAGGGCTTCCCTGGTGGCACAGGGGTTGAGAGTCTGCCTGCCGATGCAGGGGACACGGGTTCGTGCCCCAGTCTGGGAAGATCCCACGTGCCGCGGAGCGGCTGGGCCCGTGAGCCATGGCTGCTGAGCCTGTGCGTCTGGAGCCTGTGCTCCGCGACGGGAGAGGCCACAACAGTGAGAGGCCCATGTAACGCAAAAAAAAAAAAAAAAAAAAAAAAGGAATATATCTAGTGGAAATTAAAATAAACTACCTAGGAAGTATAATGAAATTTCTCCATTGCACTGATATCTACAATTTCTTTTAGAACAAGAATAGAGATTTCAAGGGTAGAATATATATGCAATTGATATGCCTGAAGAGTTTGCAGCTTTAAGATTATAGAAACATTCTGTAATTAGCATTTCAATCAATCCAGAAAGACTTACAGAATTAATTACTGAGGATTAGAGATATATCATGAAGATGATTAAAGAGGAAGATGTCTCTGGAGTTCATTTGTAATACACTAGTCCCTCTGGGTTGATGAGCCGATCAATATGCCATCTCAACCCCTCCACGCCCATTAACATAAGTCAGTAACTCTTGATTTTCATTATAATAATAATATACTATTATAATATCTAAATTTAATTTTAAAATGTTTTGGATAACCATTACTTACTATGCAATTTCAATGCTTAATATTATATTCTCATTTATATTTGTCTTGGTGCCTTTACCACTTTAATTGTAGTAGGCTAATAAGGGCAAAAGAGAATAATGTGCATATGCCCACCACTGTTATGTGAGAACTGAATGATATCAGAATATTATGTATGAATAAATGTCCTCCAATAGTTTAACTAGAGGAAAATGGTGGACTAAATTACTTATCAGATTTTACATGGCAACATAGATATGCCAAACTCACAAGTACCTGTGCAATAGTATCAGTACACAAGTCACACTGTGAAAAACAATTTAGTTTTTCAACAAAATGTCCACTCATACAACAAATTAATCCATATGATTAAAATGTTATTGATTTTCTAGTCTTGCTTGTGTTAGCTTACAAATTTGCTTTTTGGTTTGTCATTTATGGTTGTAAGAATTTATTGTTTATATTTGTACATATTTAAAAAATAGTACAATAAATATAATTTAAATAACCCTAGGGATATATTAACAGGTTTTTTTAGTGGTATCCATATATTACCTTCGAGAAATACAGTTTTATATTTTTTCTTTCCTTTTACATCCTCATTTTCCCCCTAAGAATTGAAGATATCTAAGAAATAAAATGTTTCTTTTACAGAGAGGCAAAATTAATAAAAATATCTCTAGACTTCTTTGTACTTCATGGTTTAGACTCTGATAATGGACCAAGAAGGGTCCAGATGTTCAGACATTCTATTCTACCACCATTTTAAACTTAGAAGAAATTTTAACGTACCAGTTATTTCCTATTTTTTAGACTTAATCTTGGATTTCAGATGACCATATATTTATCACAACTTAGGTGTTATGAATGAATTAATAAATTTATGTTACATGAGACATAAACATACACCAGAGATATTTTAGGAATGACATCTCTCCAGAAGAATTAATCTCTGTAACTATAACGCCTCATGATTGCTGCAGGATCTCATCTAAAATAACATTTCCAAAATGGATAGCTAGTGGGAAGCTGCTGCATAGCACAGGGAGATCAGCTCAATGCTTTATGAAGACCTAGAGGGGTGAGATAGGGAGAGTAGGAGGGAGGCTTAAGAGGGAGGGGATATGGGGATATATGTATACATATAGCTGATTCACTTTGTTGTACAGCAGAAACTAACACAACACTGTAAAGCAATTATACTCCAAAAAAGATGTAGAGAAAAAAAAAAAACACTAAACTGAATACTTTAAATGGGCAAATTTTATGTGAATTACTCAATAAAGTTCTTTAAAAAAAGAAAAAAAACTTACTAGATAATATATAATGAAGAAATAATCCTTTAAAAATGCTTACAGTGAACACCTAGATAAATTTCTTAATTCTGCTGTGAAAGAAAGTTGTGGTATCAAGGTAATTGGATTTACTCTTTCAATATCTATTTCTTCAAATTCTGAAGCTAAATATGAAAAGCTCTAGAAACAGAAAAATAAATATATAATTTATAATGTAATTCATTGCTTAGGACAATTATTCTTAAAATTAAACTTTTATTTCTTATATTTGTCAGTTTGTTGGGTAACTGTTACAAATACTAAGATTTCCTATTCTACCAAATATGTTATAACTAGTTAAGATGAATTGAATGTTATTTTGTAATAATAAATACCCCGTTTCTCACCCCTCAAAATAAAATAAAATAAAATAAATAACATAACATTTCCCACTAGGGGTATAATTTCCCTTTAGACAAACTTTGAATTTCTTGAGCCCTTAAGGTAAACTGAAAGATTTACTGACCACCGCAAATAAATGGAGTCTGAAATAAATTCATTTTCATCTAACAAGTGATTCTCATTTTTCAAGTCCTAACATTGCCATTAGAAATAGTTGGAATTTATTTGATTTGGCTATAAATTGTTCATGTATAACTAGAAATAAGAAAAAGTATTGTTCTTTGAAAAATGCACTAGCACATTTTAGTACAGAATGGAAATATGTAGCTAAAAACAAAATTATTGTTTTGACTATTGAATAATATGCTGTAAGATACTACTTAATTAAGGATTTACTAAGATATAATAGCCATATTAATTTTTTAAAGATACTAAAATTTTCTGAGTCCCAAATGCATGGATATTTATATGACAATCTTTGAATTTAGAAAACTGACTCCCAATTAGAGATTCATTATATACTTACACAGCACTATCACGTAAGTACATTTAAATTTATTTAACAAGCCATATGGTATATAATGGAAAGATCTTGGGAATTAAAGTAAGAAAAGCAGAGATTCCAATTTCAGCCCAGCCCCTGGACTTACTGTATGCTTAACTTTTCGTTTGGCCACAAAAATTATCTGAGCGTCAATTTTTTTATCTATAAAATACATAAAATAAACTTTTCATCACAGGTGACTATAAGAATTAAGTGATATACTATAGGTAAGAATCCTAACCTATGCTCATAGTAGTATAGTAATTACTGTTCCTTCCATGTCCACAATTATCCTTCCATAACTAAAATGCAAGTTATCATGTCCTATTTATGTCTGAATTTTAAATATAATCTCTGGCATGGGAAAACTGTTCAAAAATATTTGTTGAATGAATAAGCACTGTCAACATACTGCCTAGGTTTCATTTCTCACTAGATGCCACAGAGAGGCAATAGAATTTTGATCAGACAACTGTTTCAACAGATGCTAATTTGGTATTGAATGTTTTACATATAGGGAAATTATACTTGGAAATCTTAATTTTTCCAATTAAGGAAAATTGTTACATAGAGATGCATACCGGCTACACTGAGTTAGCTTATTTGCATTAAATCAACTTATAATCAGCTATACTTAAAATGTAGCTATAATAATATTTAATATTTATATACATATTTACAGTGTACAAAATATTTTCACATATAATAACTCACAAGGTCAGAGAAAAGTGTTATATTAAATATTGTTGGAAAACAGAGAAACAAATTTTATTTTTTGCCACTGGTTTTATAGTAATTGCTGTTTATTGCTAAGAATAGAGAAGTTTCCTAGTTGATATTATAAATTCATATTTTACCTAATAGATTAATATGATAATAATAGAGCTTCATTAATTGAATCTTCCAGTAAGTTTCATGGTTACAAGAGATCCAATTTAAGTCAAATTAAATAGTTTGACATAATTCTGTAAGCATTTCAACCTCACACATACAATAAGCTGTGTTTTATAAAACAACATTGTTTGGAGGAATAACCATTAACTTCAGTCCATATTAGAAAAAAACTTCTTTGTGGTCAGTACAAGTTGAAATGACTAGAGTAATTTAAGTGATACACATTTTATCATTTACTTTATCTTACAATCTCTTTAAAAATGTAGACATTTTTATAGTTTACTTCAATAAAAGTAATATTTCAAGTAAAAAAAAGCATATCAAAAATAAACTATAAACAGTAAAAAGAGAATGAAGAGGTAGACATGCCAAGATATAATAATTTGAAATTTTACATTTTAAAACTCTTAAAAGGGAAATTGCCTCAGTGTTCACATAGAAATTACATCTTTGTAGAACAAAAAAGGAGACACACTTGAAATAAGCTGTTAAAAGTCATAATTATGGTTAACCAGGTGGGCAGTAGAGACTGGCAAGGGACAGGTAAAGTTTGCCAGTGTGTTGCTAATGTTCTGTTTTTTCACCCACATGTTGTTACATGGGTATGTTCAGTTTATGACAATTTAACTAGCTTCACATTTATGTTTTCTATTCTATATATTTATTATAGTTTAATAAAAACTTTAAAAAATAAAGGAAGGAAGAAACTTCTAAAAAATTCAAAGGAAAGTGAAGAATTAGATGGTAAACAAAGAAGATCCATCATATGCATAATAGGAATCTTTAAGGAAGAAAATCAAAGTAAGAATAAAGGAAAAAGTACTAAAAACTGTAACTCAAGAAAATGTCCTTGAGTGGCAAAACTAATTGAAATGACATACTGGATGGGCATATCATGTTCCTGAGAAAATAAATCCAGAATTAGCAACACTGAAACATACTCTCAAAAAATCAATAAAAGTTAAATAAATAAATAAAACCTTGAGGTAAACAAGTAAAAATACGAAGTTAAAGAACAGAGTAGGGGATTAGACAAAAGCAAATTTTCATCACTTTTCAACCTCAGTTCTTTAGGCCAGAAGAATGTGGATTAAAATAGCTAAGATCCCCAAGGAAAGAAAATATGAACTAAGAATATTTTATCTGTCAGCAGATTTTCAAAAGTAAAGGCTACAGAAAAGAGTTATCAGTATGAAAGAAGTCAGGAAATAGTGTTCCCATGAGTCTTTCTTGAAGAATTTATTAGTGTAGAAGCTTCAGGCAACCAAATGATTGGCGAGAAATCAAGATAAAGGCTAATGGTGAGCATTATACTGGTGAGTCATACATATAAGACTAAGTATGACTAAGAAAAGTATATAGTATTTAATTCTAGTATTGCTGATACAAGTAATTGGAGGAGTTACTGTGACATTTCCAAGGATAATTGCTTTGGGATTCAATCAACACTTTGATTAGTGTATCCCCCTACTTGCCCAACACACTTGAGTTTGACAGTACTATCTATCAGCAAATTAAATAAGTGTTGACCATGGAGTAGGAGAAGCAAGATGGTTGGTTGTTATTTATTGAGGTAGCTTATCATTAAAAACAACTGGTAGGCAAATAGGTTCTCTCAAATAAAATGTGACCAGAAAACTAAAAAATACCAAAATAGTAGGGCAACAAATTCAACAAGAAGAATTAACATCCTACCAGCAGAATAGTTATTATTCTGACAGAAAATTCAGAATAGTTGCATGCAAAAACTCATACAGATTTTTTAAAAGAAAACACTTGATCAATGACATATAAATAAAAGCAACATATAGGTTGAATTGCTAAGTAAACATTACAGAAGGGTTAGAGAACCAGAAAACCATACAAAGAAGTTCAATTCTATCACAAAGAAAAAAGGATGGACAAAAATTAAAATATATGGAATATAGTTAGCATTTCTAATATTAATCTAAAAGAAGTTTTATAGAGAAGTTGGTGGGGAAATTAATGAAAGAAATAAAACAAGAATATTTTCCAGAACTGTAGATGGATAGGAATTTATAAATTGTAAGTGCTCTTTAATTGCTGAGCAGGATGCAATTTTATAACAGGGAT
The DNA here is from genome assembly GCF_008692025.1 of Phocoena sinus. NCBI lineage: Eukaryota > Metazoa > Chordata > Mammalia > Artiodactyla > Phocoenidae > Phocoena > Phocoena sinus. The sequence continues at coordinate 40,913,513 of NC_045774.1, forward strand.
AACTAAGAACTACAAAATCATCCAGATAAAGACAGAAAAATTAAAAGTATGGTTACAAAAGAACAAATGAAAATTTGGTATGGAATAGCCATAATGGATTCTGAAAGAAAATGAAGCAAGAGCTTGAAAATATAATTTCAATACAAGGTAACATTCAAGCAGAAAGAAAACACAATGACCTTTCCAGTCATATGATATATGACTGGAAAGATATATCTAGTCATATGATATATACTATAGGTAAGAATCCTAAAGGAAAGTATACTAAGAGACTATTAATGGCAGTAATAAAATCTCATGTAATTTCAACTTTAAGTATTCTGGAAAGATTGCAGGTGTTAGTGTCTATATGAAATATCAATCATGAATGTTCAAAGAAATTTCAAAGTTAACATGCTACACACAAATCTCAGTGTGTTGCCTGTCAAAATAATTCTTTTTAAGAATTATTCCTCAATATAAATGTATTCTTGAAAAACACCCATGCAGTTGTTCAAACTATGAATCCAATACCATAAAAATACCAATACAAAATTATATTCATATTAATACAAAAGTAATAGCCAAAAAGGAGTGCATCCCTTTCTGTTTTATTCTTCACATCCTCTAGATGAGTGCAACTGAAAGTGTGGTCTACAAACTGCTAGCACTCTGGGATGAGATATGTACAGAAATAGAGACAATATTTAGAAATTCTCATAGAAATTTAACACAATAATTTATGTCAGTTGAATCTAATAATCAAATTGGGATTACATCTTCGTGTCTGTCAGTTTATTTCTTTGTAATTTATTTTTAGTTTACTTTACAAAATGTTGGCCTGTAAGTGATTAGTGATCTTTACACAAATGTCCTTCACCACCAATATTTTTTTTCTGTATATAAATGTTTGTTTATTGCAAATTTATTCTTATGTGTTTGATATATTTCTTTTATTAACACCTTTATTGGAGTATAATTGCTTCACAATGGTGTGTTAGTTTCTGCTTTACAACAAAGTGAATCAGCTATACATATACACACGTCCCCATATCTCCTCCCTCTTGCGTCTCCCTCCCACCCTCCCTATCCCACCCCTCTAGGTGGTCACAAAGCACCGAGCTGATCTCCCTGTGCTATGCGGCTGCTTCCCACTAACTTTCTATTTTACGTTTGGTAGTGTATACATGTCCATGCCACTCTCTAGAAACAGTTATAGGTCATATCTGCCATTACATCTTAGTAACATCTACTACTCCATCTCCACCCCACAACTGCCACAACACTGGCATACGTACAGAAAAACGATAAGATTATCATAGCTCTTTTGTCTGCTTCTCATCTTTCCTTCTTTATGTTTTCTCCTAAATAGTTATAAGGGTGATGATTATAGATAAATTGTAAATAGATACATGCTATAGATATGCTACATGCTATAGATGTATTATACACTGTAGATTATTTCCTTGCAGAAAAATTACTTAAAGTTGTAGAATTTTACTTTTAAAATAATTCATTTAACGTATCTTTTCTAACATAAACATAAGATATATTATAGCAGTCTCCTCAAAATGATTATATTTTGAATGAGAGATAAATATCTATGTCAAATTTCCATTCTCACTGAGTGCAATAAGAAGAGGCATGCAAGAAAGTCAGCTGAAAAAACATATTTCTTAGTCTCTTTTACCAATTAGTGTGGCTGTACCCCCAGTTATGACCAATTTGATACAAGCAGAAATGACTGGGTTCCACTTTTGAGAAAATTCTTTGAAAGAAGGCAGAGAAACAAAGAATGTTTACCTTATTATTTAGCAAGTAAAAATTAGAATGACAGCTGATTTTCAAAAGGAACAATAGGTACTTGCAAATATTGAAATATCTTTAAATTGTTTAAAGAAAATAACTTTGAACATATAAATTTATATATTATCTAATAAAAATGAACGTAGATGTGCACCTTGGAGTATGATGAAGTACTGTACAGAAAACCAATGCTCCATCTAATAACTAGAAAATAAACATATTAAGTAACAACCACAATAGTAATAAACATTTATTTAAAGTTACCAGACAGTGGGAGGTAGATGCAAGAGGGAAGGGATATGGGGATATAGGTATACATATAGCTGATTCACTTTATTATACAGCAGAAACTAACACAACACTGTAAAGCAATTATACTCCAATAAAGATGTTAAAAGAGAAAAAAATTAAAAAAATAATAAAGTTACCAGATAACTAATGAAGCAATCAATAATATAAGAGCAAAATCCCAGAGAAGCAGTAACTGTGAAGAGATGAGCTGACATTTGGCAGCTGCATTTTCCCTTTCTCTTACTAAATGTAAGACAAGAAGTTTAGAACCTTGGCATTTTCGAGACAGAGGAACACTTCTAGGGGATAGAGAAATCAGGAGAAATTCTGTAGTTTTTCAGGAGTTGAGGGAAAAAAATTAGAAGCTAGGGAGATTAAGATCCTGATGAGTAAAAAATGACCAGAGAACTGAGCCTAAATGAAACAAGTTTTCTACTCAACACATTGAAAACTTTGGAGACCACATGAATAGAAGAGATAGAAAGGCAATACAAAAACTTCTTTGAATATCTTGATGTGTTAAACAGAAGAAAATTTCAGTTCAGGACATAGCAATAGAATGTATACCCATGAGGACTGGCATCTCAATAACACACTTAGATATTTTTCTCTAAGGATAGCAGGAAAACAGAAGTAGATGGAGTAATACCAAATGTGCAGAAGAGTTTGACTCAGCTGTTTCTGATTGAATTAAGGTAAAGAACCCCATTCTATCTCCCTAATAGAGGAAAGGGTGAACTGTATTTAAAGGAGAAATATACCATGTGGAACACCTAAAATTTTTATCCACAATGTCCATAATTTAACCAACAAGTATTAGAATGGCCAAGATATGGGAAAATATAACTAAAAATCAAGAAAATAGAAGACTTATATGTGATTCAGATATTGGAGTATAATCACAAAGACTAAAATATCATGATTAAAATTTTAATGAAATAGTAAGTATAAGATGGAGAAAAAAATTGTTAAACCTAGAGAACTTTACCAAAAAAATGGAACTGAAGAAAGAGCTAAATAGGAAATAAACTGAAAAATTCAATAACAGAAATAAATAATTAATTGGCATAAGAAGAAATTAGACAATGGCAGGAGACAGAATTAGTGAACAATTAAGCCAAGAGAAAATATACAAACTAAAGCATAGAGGAAAAAAAAGAGCAAGAGTCATATACTACCCAATGAAAAGATTTCATATTTATATGGAGTTTCAGAAAAAGAGGAGAGAAAATTTGACAGAGTTCATAAAATATATCAAAATATATTTCAAGATAGTCTGAAAACTCTAAGGAGAAAAAAAAACACAAAGAAAGCCAAACCTAGTTTATTTAGTAAAATGGCTGAACCCCCATGACAGAGAAAATCTTAAAAGCAGCTAAGGAATAAAGATACATTACCTTCACCAGAGCACCAATAGAATAAAATAGGTGGCTTCCCAACATAAACAAAGACATCTTGAATGTGCTCAAAAATTATTACCAACCTAAATTTGATCTAAAGGAAATCAAATAATATTCTTCATGCAGAATGATAATTTCAGATGGAAATAAGGAAAAGAAAAGGAAGTTATGAAGAATAGAAGAGGTAGCCATGTGGGAGTGTTTGTGTGTGCAAAAGTGAGAGGGAGAGACAGACGCAGAGACAGAGAGGGAGAGAGAGAGGGAAGAGGGCTCAAAATGATACTGTCTATGGGGTTTCAAATATATGTAAATTAAAATTAAAATGCATGAAACAGTAAAACAAAAGGCAACAGTGAGGTACATGAATGGGAATTAATTGTTTTAAAGTCTTAACTTTATTAAAGTTATTAGGGGAGAGATAAAAGTGTTCACTGTATTAAACTGCAATAAATCAAAGATACATGTAAATCCTACGGTAGCCATTAAAAAATAAGGAAATAATAAATAACTATATTATACATGTTAATAAATGATAAAATTCAATGATAAATACACTAGATTAATCAAAATCGTCAAGACTGATGAAAAGATATGATACAGGTGGTTCGAATAGAAAACACATAGTAAAACATAGACATAAGCCAAAAAATATGAAATAATTACATTAAGCCTAAATGGAATAAATAACCCTTATTAAAACAGATACAAAAATTCTTACAAAATATCAGAATATCAAATCCAGATAACATATTACAGCCAATTGTCATAACCAAATTTTATTCTAGGAATTCAGAGATGGTTTAACATTTGAAAATAAATCAATTCACCTCAACATGATTTTTTAAAAATGATTAATTGATAAACAAAATGTTAAGCAAAATAAGACTGCCAAAAGTCCATGCTGATTTCTTATGTATGAAGGTCAACAATAAGGAAAACTAATCTATGAAGCTAGAATAGTAGATATTCTTGGATAGTTGGGGGAATTGGCTGTGAACAGGCACAAGGGTGTTAATTTACTACTTTTATCTGGGTGCTAGTTATATGCATACATTTACTTTCGAAAATTCTTGGATCTCTCCATTTGCATTTGTGCAATTTTCTATTTGTATGTTATGCTTTAACAAAAAGAGTTTCCTTAAAATGATCGTAGACTTTTCTAAAGGGCTACGATAAAATAATTGCAACAGTCAAATCTACCGTGGAGAAATATGGAAATAGCCAGATAAAATATAAAAAACAAACAAATAGCAACCACCACAACAAAATCATTAGAAGGCAACAGAGAATTCCCAGAGGAAATAGTACTCAAGAAGCCAATAGCCTAAAGAGAAAGGGAACTACAGATAAAGGAGCAAATTCTGCAGACTCTTCATCCCTCAGGCCATTTGATAATTCTTGGTATGTATCTTGAGAGATAGTCCAAAGTAGGGACTACTACTACTAAAGGCAGAGAAGCCAGGAGATATTCTGTTGATTTCATGGGGCCAGAGGAAACAAAGTAAGGATTATGAGTACAAAAACAGAACTTGGGAGAGAGGGAGTTAGCAGATATATTCCTGTGAGAACGTGCCACAGGAAAGTAAACCTAACATTATACTGGTTTTGTCCTTGAGGCAATTGCCAAATCCTTGAACTGCACAGGGCAGAATATAAGAAGCTAGACAGAAAGTTCCTGGTGGTCAAATAGGCATTTTCTGCAGTTTTCAGTGCTGAGAAAACAAAAATTAAAGTTCAAGACCTCACCAAGGAGAGGCACCCTTGGTAGACACCTCATCATCTCAGTTGGGAACCTTACAGGACTAAGTAGATGCAGAAGTAGAGAGAAATTTAAAAAAACATGTTATAGTCACATAATTGAACACTAAATAGCAATAAGAATGAATGACCCACTGCTACATGCAACAATGTGGAAGTTTCTCACAAGCACATATTGAGGAAAAGCCACAGAAATAAGCACTTAAGATTCATTTACATGAAGTTCAAAAGTAGGCAAAGCTAATCTCTGTAATGTTAGAAATCAGGATAATAGTCACTTTGAGGGGAAGCAGTGAATAAGAGGGAGAGGGAGATTTCTCGATTGCTGGTCTTTTTCTATTTATTGATCTGTGAACATAATTTTACATTGTGAAAATGCTGCCAATATATATTTATTATTTGTGACTAGTTACACATGTATTTTATATTTCAGTGAAAATTTAGTTAATAAAAAGAAGTAAAATATCCAGTGAATATTTTAATACTTATATCTTTAATGTCATAGAAAATAAAATACAAGATAAAATGTCACTTTTACACATTTTATTAAAGACAAATAGGACAATAAATAAATAGCTTTCAAGCATACAATGCAGTAAATTGGGAGAAAAATTCTACAAGGAAAGTGGAATGAAAATATGAGTTCAAAGTAGAAAAAGGGAAGCTATAAAGTTTCAGAAAGTTAAAAAGAGCATGTTCATTAATTTTTAAGTGGATGTTGGTAGATATTTATATTCCATTGAATATATTTCACAAACTGTTCAAATACATAATAATCTTATTACAGTTTTCATTAAAATGTCAATATTTAATTATACAGCAGTTACAAATTTTACAAATTAGGATGAAAAAAATGTGTAAAGATTAGATTTTAAAAACGTATTTGAGGGGATATGCAAACAAAGAATTTTGATGCCCTCTGTGTCATATAGACCACTTTTTCTTATTAAAAACTAATGGATGTGCTTCCCTGGTGGTGCAGTGGTTGAGAGTCCACCTGCCGATGCAGGGGACATGGGTTTGTGCCCTGGTCCAGGAAGATCCCACATGCCGCGGAGCGGCTGGGCCCATGAGCCATGGCCGCTGAGCCTGCGTGTCTGGAGCCTGTGCTCCGCAACGGGAAAGGCCACAACAGTGAGAGGCCCACGTACCGCAAAAAAAAAAAAAAAACAAAAACAAACAAACAAAAACTAATGGAATATTTATCATATAGTAAGTTTCTACAACTACAGGGAAATGTTCTTGTGATTTTTAGACTAATCCCTTGTATATTGCTGAATCAGTGCTACAAGATTTTAAAGTCCATGCCCTTAAGACAAATCTTTATAATTGTTATAGCATATTCTCCTAACATTTTACCTCACAATTTTCTTGTCCATTTTATTCATTTACATCTTCACCTTTATGTAAGGATCAGCTTGTGAAGTTCTATGAAACATTTGATAAGGATTTGGGAGTAGATATTTGTTGTATTTTAATAGGGGATAAGTGATATTTCTTACAATACTCAATCTTTCTATACATGAACAGGGTCCACTTTCCAGTAACTTCCTGAGACAGATGATTGGGAGTTAAAAATAGTGAGATTTTGCATGTCTGAAAAAGTATTTTATTCTATCCTGACACTTGATTAATAATTTGCCTTGATAGTATTCTAGATTCTAGATAGACAATATTTTACCCTCAGAACATGGCAGGTATTTCTCCTCTCCCTTGTAGATTCGAATGTTACTGTCATCATCCTGGCCTCCAAGTCTTTGTATGCAATGTGTTTTCCTCCTTCTCCTCCTCCTTCTCTCTGGAAACATTATCTTATATTTGTTCCTCAAAAACTAAGAAAATTACACCATCATGTCTTAGTTTATTTTTTATGGAATCATTGTGTAGGGTCCTTTATAGCACTTTGAATGTGAAAACACATTTCCTTTAGTTTGGGAAAATTTTCTTGTATTATTTTGATCATTCTGTAACTCATTCAAAAGTTGCATCAGTTACACTGTATTTCTATTTTTTCCTCCCTTTTGAGTTTTGTAGTTGTTGTTATTGCTGTTTTGTCTAAAAAACTTTCTTCAACCTAGACCCTATATATTTTAATTAATATTTATTTCTACTACCATTTTTATTTCCAAGAGTATGCATTCTTTTAAAATATCTGTTTTGCATATGTAATATCTTTTCTTATTTCTCTGAAGGTATTAACTAGGTTGTTGTTAGTTAGCTTCATTTTTCTATTGATTCTTCTGTTTCCTCTGAGTTCCTTTAGTTTTCTGTATGATTTCTGTATCTATTTTTGATATTAAAAAACTTTCCTCAAATGTATTTGTCCATTCATATTTGAGATGGAGGCACTGAAATTTACTTAGATGTTCTGGTTATAGAAACAGTGCTTTCCCAGTGCTAATCTTTACTGTAGGCTAATCGTATAGAGACTTAGCAGCTGAAGGTCTCAATTATCCATATTATTATCTTTTTTTTTTTTTTTTTTTTTTTTTTGTGGTATGCGGGCCTCTCACTGTTGTGGCCTCTCCCGTTGCGGGGTAACAGGCTCCGGACGCACAGGCACAGTGTCCATGGCTCACGGGCCTAGCCGCTCCACGGCATGTGGGATCTTCCCGGACTGGGGCACGAACCCGTATCCCCTGCATCGGCAGGCAGACTCTCAACCACTGCACCACCAGGGAAGCCCTATCTTTGTTTGTTTGAGGCAGTTGGTGTGATCCAGTTTAGTGTGATCCTTCTGGGTGAAGAGTATAAGCCTCATTGCTGGCATTCTAGATGCAGAGCTAGAGAAAAGTATTGGTTATCTATCAATAGCACTGTTTTCTGTATGGGCAGGGTGAGGAGGGGAATTTGAGGACTGAAATGCTTTTCACGAAGTCTCTCACCCGCACTTTCACTTTTCACGCTATACCACACCCTTTCATTTTCTAAAGTAACTGACATTTCCCATTCATCTTCTGGGAAAATGGCTCCCACTATTTCATGCATGGGTTTTGGCACTGTGGAAATAAATGAAGACTAACCGAAAGAGAAAAGCAAAGGCTATTTATTCTGGGCTTGCTTTAGCTAGGGAGTCATGTTGGTGGTAAGTTGAAGGCAAGGACAAAAATTAGGTAAGCTGTCAATTATTAATCAAGTCCTTGTCCTTTTTAGCCAATTGTTACAGAAATTATTGTTTAGCTCCCTGAATTGTTACCAGTGATAGCAATCTGGCTTCCTGTAAGTCTGACTTACAGCAGGCTGGCTTCCAGAGTTGTTTACTATAGATAAGGGAGTTTGTTTCTTGGGTAGTTGCCTTCAGGTTGTGAGTCAGAGTTCTATATGGTCCACCTATTGTTTGTTTTTATATCAGTCCCTTAACAGTCTCTCTCTGATAGTTAACACTATTTCATCATTATCGAAATTATATAATTTTGTTGTTATTCTTGGTATATTCTTGCCACCTTCCTTGATTGTTTTTCATTCTATTGCTTTTATTTCTCCACTCTTCTTTTGAAAAATACAAATAATACTGCAATGAATAACCTTGTGTGTATGTGTATACATTTATATATGTATTTTTTTGAATTGTTGGAAGAACGTCTTCAGGATAAATTCCAAGAAGTGGGATTGCTGGGCTGAAAGATAAACACATAGGAATATTTTTGGGTTTGAGGTTATCAAATACTCCTACATAAGAACTGTTATCAGTTTATTATCAGTTTGTACTGCCAGTAGCAATTGTGCAGAATGTCTGCTTAATCCAATCAACAGAGTACACTGTCAAGAGTTTTAATAGTTGCTAAACTCTGTCTTATGAGTGGCAGACACGTTTATATGTTTAAAACAATTTTTATATCTTATTAAATGAATTGCTTGCTTCTGTCTTTTACCCATTTCTTTTGAGTGGGCTGTGGTCTATTTTTCCTCAATTTTAAAATATTCTTTATATCATAGGGGATTTCAGCCTTTTATCTATGACAAATGTTGCAAATACTTTCTTTCAGTTTATTATTTGACTGATTTTACTTATAGTGTTTTATGTATTTGTTGCTGCCATATACGTATGGGGGTGTGTGTGTGTGTGTCTGTGTGTGTGTATGCATGTGTGTATAGTTGAATTTGTCAATCTTTTCTTTGATTGCAACTAGATTTTCAGTCATTGTTAAAAAACCTTGTCCTACATCTAGGTTACAGAATAATTCACTCATTTTCTTTCAATGTTTATATAGTTTCACTCATTGTGTTCATAGCTCTGATTCATTTGGAATTAATTCTTGTGAGATACAGATCAAATTTTACCTTTGTCCAATAGTTATTCACTTAGTCATCCAAAAACAATATTTATTACTCAATCTTTGCCCCAGTGATTTGAGATGCTTCTTTTATGATATACTAAACATGTGCTAAAGAGTATTGCTATTGCTTGCCTGTCAAGCACCTGTACCAAGAAGTTTTAATTCTGAATTTGTACAATTGTCTCCTTACATCTTTTCTTTTTCAGCGTTTACTGACAACTCTTAAAGACTTATTTTACTGTGTGAAATGAGATATCAACTGGTTCCTCACAGAAGCTGTGGATAATTTTTGTGGACTAGCATTAAATATTAAATATTTAGAGAGAACTAAAATCTATATGATGTTGAGTCATGTTATCTAAGAACAAGGGATGTCTTTACAATTCTTCAAGTCTATATCAGTGTCTTTCAGGAGTGTTTTAAAGTTTTCTTATATTGATTTAAAATAGTTCTTTTAACTTTCTTCCTAAATATATTACCTTTGTTTTACTATAGTAAATAGGGTTTCTCAAACATTATATTTTCTACTAACTGGTTATTGATTGTGTATATAAAGACTATTGATTCTTCCTATTAAGTTGATATTCTATACTCTCACTGAATTCTCTTATTGTTTGAGGTAATTTTGTCGATGATTCTCTAAGCATTTTAAGTTTACTAACATATTTTCTGAAAATAGTATTTTACTTCTTCCTTGCTAATTCTTATACTTCTAATTTATTTCTTTTGTTTGATTACATTAGCTAATACTTCTAGTATACTGTTGAATAAGTAACTGTGAAGATTTCACAAACGTGAGTGTTGAAAGGACTCACAAGCACCCATGACTCTCCTCACTCCTGCATACCTGTGGCCTGCTGTCTATTATGTTAATTCCTGAACAAGGTCTTCACATATATTTTTCCCTGTGGATATAATTGTCTTCCACCCATTATTCATCTGGTGAAGTCCTATTACAGTGCTAGGTTTCAGTTCTAATGTTAGTTCCTTAAAACAGTCTCCCATGACTTCTATATCCATGCACATCTTTAATGAACTGTATCTTTTTCACATCACCATGGGCTCCTTCCATTTATAACAATTTTATTCTACTTTGTATACATATGTTATGTATTTATTAGATTAATGTCAATCTCTATTTTATTCTTTACTCATGAAAACAGGATCCTCTATCACACAGCTGACTCACCAGTGCCTAATACATGTTTGTATACTTTGATGGTGTATAACACTTTTAAGCTGCTGAAGTGTCCACACTAGACCCAAGCTAGAGTCTCTTAGGCTAAGCCCCATGTCAGCAAACCAAAACTTAACTAAGTTTCTATGCTCAGCTTTCCAAGAAAAGGAAGGCCTAGGTCAACCAATCAGTGCTTGCCTGCTCAGCACAAGTTACCTAGCCTGGGTCCAACACTTCCCTTTGTTCCATAAAAGGAAAATGACCTGCTTTAATCAGTCAGCAAATGCCCAGTATAATTTCCTTGTTTCTACTTACTTCCATCTATAAAAACCTTCTCTCTTGTACAACTCTTTGGAGCTTCTTTCTGTCTGCTAGAATAGATGCTGCTCAATTCATGAATCACTGAATAAAGCCCATCAGAGCTTTTCAAAATTTATGATTTGGGAATTTTTCCTTTAAAAAAGTAAATGAACAGGTTAAAAGTATAATTTATATGATCATGTTTGATACATGCCAAAGTCCAACTCAAAATTCAACAATATTCCTTTAAAAATTTGTAAACTTATTTGCAGACAAAAGTTATGAGAGTACAGTATGTCCCCTACATATGAACTTTCAAGTTGCAAACTTTCGAAGATGGCGAACATGCCCAGAGAAAGGACGAAGAGAGACAAGAGGAAGGAGAAGTAACTGAAGAACCAAAGAGATTCATCACACAGGAAATGGCAAGAGGAGGCATTGTTAGTTTTTGAGGCAGAGGACCTGAATGTAGAATAGTACACGAAGGTTGCAGCAGCCGTTCAGAATGCAATCCAGTGCTAGCGTGTCATCTATGATGACAAAAAAAAAGAGCTACTACCCAGACATCACTGTATTGTTTTTTCAAAAGGAAAGACAGAATTGAATCCAGCAAGGAACCAGAACTTGTGCCATCAACATCAGGTGTGAGTGAAATTGCAGCTTACCCTCTGACTCCTATTGCTGACAATCCTTTAGCTCTACCATCTCCCACCTTCTTCCTCTCCTTCGTCCAGTCAGTAACTCTTCTTGCCTGTTCACCCGATGCCAGCCCCTGTATCCCAGCTGTTGTACTGTACTACTGTACTTTTCAAGGTACTGTACTGTAAGATTAAAAATATTTTATTTCTTGTGTTTGTTTTTTATTTATTATTTGTGTGAAAATTATTATAAACCTATATGGTACAATATTACATAGCCGATTGTGTTAGTTGGGTACCTAGGCTAACTTTGTTGGACTTATGAACAAATTGGACTTATGTACGTGCTCTTGGAACAGAACTCGTTTGTACGTAGGGGAGTTACTGTACGGAATTTAAAAGAAGGGACTCTGGAAGTAAAACATTTGCGTTTGAATCCTGTCACTTAGTAGTTATATAAATATAGCCAAGTTACATATCATTTTTCTTCCCTCATTTTTAAATAGCAGTATCTGTTTCGTGTAGTTTGTGTAATAATTGAAAGTGTTAATACATGTAAACACTCAGAATCCAATGCAGAAAGAGCTTTCAAATCTGTTGAATTTCTTCCATTACAAGCTAAAACGTTCTCAGACTGATTCAAAGCAATAACTCTAGATTTAGCTTTCTACTTTCTGAATAGGAAGATATGGATAAATATGTTGTTTCAAAAAGCATGCAGTTGCCAACCTTAAGCTTTAGACTAAACTTTAATTCTACTTATCTGTAGTTTCCTCTGCTATACAGGAAAAAAGGATATGGCAAGGTTAATAAGGTAGTTAGATAAAGCAGAATAAACTGAAACCTCACCAGATTAAAAGGCAATGGATGTGAGGCTAACCAGGTGTGGATGATTCATTTCTAGTATGGATTTGAAAATGCATACGAATAAAGTTGGATATGAAGTTCATTGATGTTTTGCCAACTATCCATCATTCTTATTAATATTTTATATATATAATCATTCTCCTGTTTTCAGTGATAAATATATCAGATACAATGATAACATCAGATTTTTTCAGCAAAACTTATCAGAACCTTCAATTTAAATAATATTTACATGGATTGTAAATGTCATAAATAAGATGTGAACCACTAGGGAATATATAATTTTATAAAGTTGAATTAAGCTCAAATATTTCAAATTATGAACCAACTTTAAAGACCTTTCTCTTTAGAAGACAACATAATTTAACAGAATAAAAACTTTCTCCCTTATTTTACTTCTAGTAAACGTAACTCCTGCTACTAGTGCCTACCCAATGTTCACTCTTCCTTCATCATTTACTAACAGACCTCTAATTTTTTTTTTTTTTTTTTTTGCGGTACGTGGGCCTCTCACTGTTGTGGCCTCTCCCGTTGCGGAGCATAGGCTCCGGACACGCAGGCTCAGTGGCCATGGCTCATGGGCCCAGCCGCTCCGCGGCATGTGGGATCCTCCCGGACCGGGGCACGAACCCATGTCCCCTACATCGGCAGGTGGACTCTCAACCACTGCACCACCAGGGAAGCCCTGTTTGTACTCTTAATAATACAAACATATTTGCAATCCAAGATTCCACTGAGTCTATCTTGCCATGATAAGCATACTTTCTGCCACTGCTTCTACTTTCTGAAGACCCAATAATGATCCCATTTAAGTGAGTTGGCTTGTAAGGAAAGCTGATTCCTCTCAGGACCCATAGAGCCACCTACTCTAAATACTTATAGATCTATAATTAGTGTCATATCCTAGCAGCCCAGGAAGACAAATTAAAGTCTGTCCCAGGAGAAGGTACATAAATACCAGACAAATTGCAAACTTTTTCCAATATATACTGACAGAAACATTTGGAGTATGCAAAAGGATGCATTCTAAGGATATCAGATCAAGGAGGAAGAATATAATTTTGGATTGTCCAAATTTACTAGTTTTGAGTATACTTTCTAGAGAGTCTCAATTTAACCTATAAGCTTGAACACAGAATAGCACTCACAATTTGCTTAATGAAATGTCAGCAACACTGGAAAATAATCTGAGAAACCAGAACTTCTTTGGTATGTTGCAGAAGACTTCTAATGGCTCAGACATGCACTGGTGTTAGGAGGGTGCATAAGTAAGTTTTTGCCAGCAATTTCTGGACAACTTCCTGAGAAGAACCCACTCTGCTTAGGGGAAATAGGAAGCAGAAAAACATAGATACTAGCTTTTATGTGATTCTGACCCTTCTGGTATTCTTGAAAGTTACCTTTCTAATCTGTTCTGGCTTGCAAAGATTTTATAAACCTCTACCTCCCTAAAATAAACTTCTTCCCATATTGACTCTCTAGGGTAGCTTCTGCTTTTCTTACCTAATTCTGATGATTTCTCCTTCCAATATCCATTCCTATTTTGGACCAGAGACACCATATTCCTATCAGATGGTTAGCATTCAGATATTTGAGTATCTGGTAATGCTTCCTGCCTAAGTAAAAGAAAGTCTTGGTAGTACTAGAAAATGACCTTAACACTATTAACCACAGAATTTCTTTAAGGCACTAAAATCTCTGGTTTTAGACATCCCCGCAGCCCTTCCCTTGACACAGGTTACATGAGCCTATGCAATCTCATTTCTCCCTAAGGTATGCTGAGTCAGGTTGCTATCACTTGTAAAGAAAAGTTCCAATAAAAACAAACATACACACACATAAACCAGACTTCTGGCAAGAAGCTGTATGATTCAATATGCATAGCAGTAAGGCTGAAATTGAATTAATTTGTATCGAGTTTTATAAGCAGTTGATTCTTACCCTTTGCTCTATAAACTGTCAAAAATGAGAAATACCACTATTAAATAATCTTATAACATAGAAGGTAGAAAAAGTCCTTAAGATATCATGATGTTGATGAATCTGCAGTATAGAAATCTCACAATTTTTATGAGTTTCTGCTAAGGACATGTGTACATAAAACATGTCATAAATATAATACAAATGTATTTATAAATTTATATAAATTAGTACATATTTATATAATATTTATAAATCACATTATAGAGGTGTGCAGATATTTATAAATTCTATTATATATTATGCTCTTAGCTGATCCCTGAGCTATACTTTAGAGATCAACTATCAGGTTCAACAATTGATATATTATTATAAGTACTCTAAGTGTGCTGATCATAAACCATTTGAGGTTACAAAATTTTCTGGGAGATAAATAGGAAAAAATTCATGTATAATAGACTATTCTGATTTGTTATACCAAGCGATTCTTGGTACTTATTATACCAAGCATTCTTATTTTACACTATTCAGTAACCTTTAAGCTCTGCATTCATTACCCAAAGGAGAAAGAAAATAACATCAGCATTTCTAATAACTAAAAGTATGCTTTCAGTATAACTTTAAGGAGAAAGAAGAAGGAGCAGTTTACTCTGTATTATTTCCTTTATTAAAAGAAAAAAGTAATAAATAAGTGAAACAAACTTGCCAGTGCACAATCCTGTCTTATCTTTTAGGAACATATATATTTATACAATTTATCATTAATTATGCATTACATGGACAATAGCTATCTCTGCCAGTTTAGCACCTTTGCACTTAGATTTCCTGCCCAGGGGATAATGAATGAGCAGGGACTGAATTTCAATAGTGAAATTCAAATCTATATTCAAATATAAAATTGAAGCCAATTAATTCAGAGTGCTTAACAGTCTCTTTAATTTTGAATCAGTCTGTGCTACTAAAAGTAGATCACCTTATCTAGATGCCACAGAAGACCAAATTAGTCTTTCAGGCCATTAATGCATTCTCTTTAATATTACAGCTACATCCATTCAATGTTCTTCCAGTGACCTGAAAAGTAGATATACTTCCAAATGACTTAATTTACATTCCATAAATTTAGCAATTTGTTATCTCTTTACTATATTATAAAAGGTCCCTTTTTACCCAGCTCCTAGCTATCTTGCCCTCTGTATCTATCATGATTGCTCTCATCAAACTTTATGCTTTATGTTCCTGGAACACTGCTTACAGTTGCATGAATGAAACTTGCTGCTTTGATATTTTACTTGCTCTTTTCTCATCACCCAATCAAATATTAGTCAGATATTTACTCTCTCTTCTGTGATATACTGCTATGCAAACATTCACACAGACATAGACACAGAATGCAGTAAACCTTCAACAAATGTTGACTATATGTGATAAAAGGTATAATTAAATATATGTGTGAAATGGATTTTCATATATATACTCACATATATGACGTTTCATTAAATACACACTATATGCAAAGATATATATTAGGTCCATGGGGAATATAAAAATGAGTAAGAAAATATGGCACTGCCCTTAAAAGAGTTAAAAAACTGGGGCAGATTTTTAAGTAACTATAATGTGAGACAAAATGAAATAACTTCCACAAAGCAGGTACATATGTCCATGGATAGATCATGGAAGGGACAATTAATTCAACTGAGGAAATAGGAGTGACATCATGGGTGAATCATTTAATCTAAACCACAAAGGAAATAAAACTTTAATGGGCATATAAAGAAAGAAAGGACAAGCAGTGTAACCAAATAGTCAGAGGCATACTAGAACACAGGGTGGTGTGAGAAGGCTTTTGCGGTTGGAATTCAGATGCACAAAAAAGATGGGTATGTTAGTTAGCACTGATTGTTTTCAGTGAAAGAAGCATATTGGAGCTATTTTACAAAATAAAATTGGGATAGGACTAGGATAAATTTGTCCTAAGAAAATAGAATTATCTCACAGAACTCAATGGTGGGGATCTGCCATGGAAAAGAGAGATTGTAACCAGGATGTGGAAAACCATCAAGATCATTTTTCAATCTCTTACATTTTCTTCTCTTTACATATCTGATTATTCTATTTCTCTCTCTTCTTCCTCAACATTATGGAAGATCTAATATGAATAATAACATAGTTCCCAAGTTTCCAGTTAAAGTTCTTGCCAGAAGCAGAAAAAAAATGGCATGTCACAGATATCCAGGTCTAATATTCTGGAAGATTCTGATAATTCTCTGATAATTCTCCCATCATGGGTCAATTGTCCACTTGTCTTATAGACAAAGTGCAGTGCATAAACAGTCATACCTCATCCTCAGAATGAAGCCTGTTATTTTACACATGTTAAGAACTGGTGATTGAGATGCCTAATGAGGTTCAGGAACTTCTACAAGTTCATAAATCAAGTAATTGGGTCATTGGTACTATCAGGATTTCAACACAGTCTGATAACCAGACTTGGGAGACTATTTTTAACCATTATATTGTACTGTTACTGTTTAACCATTATATTGTACTGTACTGTTACTGTACTGTTTAAAAACAGTCTTTCTAGTATAGCTAGAGCAAGCTCATACCCCTACTCTTTTCATTAATATATTTTTTAAGACTTCATTTGTCAGCCATCTCGTGAACGAAGACACATGTCCACTGGTAAGAGTCACAGCAGTTACATAGTGTAGTTTGAGGTGGTAGTTTTTACTGTTTCTTCCAGGAAGAACATTATAACAATTTTTAATGAAATAAATACCAAACTCGGACTGTTTCAGGCTATTACAGGAAAAAGTCAATTTATTCCAGGGAGTAGTCAATGAGATGTCTCACTAGATAAAGAGGCTTACCCAGTATATAAAAAATTTATATTGCAGAAATAGGGTTAGAGACTCTACATATTAATTACTACTCCAGGTGGTTAAGATTAGCAGAGAAATTCCAGCACCCATGTGGAGTGAGAAAATGAGTCTTCTCTTTATGGACAAAAAATTAGGCTTAGTTAGATTTCCCAATGCTCAAGGATGAAAAACAGAATAAATGTGAGGCCCCCCCAAAATTTCTGCATCATGAAAGAGAAACAACATAGGATACAAGAGGGTGTAGAAAGACAAACTTTAGAAGCAAAATATTGCGGTAACCATAGGAAAAAATGGTTCACAACATTTGTTTGGTAGTTTTAATGAAATTCAGGAAAAATATATAGATATTGCCTAAAATAATATATGCCTACCCATTTCCATTTATATCTGTTTGTATTTAAAGAGGTGTGATGTGTCTTTCTGCCTTTTTTTCAGTTGGCATTTTCTTTATTAGGTAAAAGCCAGATTTGCCCAGAAGTGTGGGTGGGTGGAGTATTCTCAATTCAGATCTCATTTACGATAAATTCGATCTCCTCTCAACTACGGCAATGTTTGTCTCTACCAGCCTTGGGTTTTAGTATTATTTTCTAAAGTTCCACTTCAGTTTTTATAAGTAACTGAGTAATTGGAAAATTGCAATCTAAACACTATTTAAGAAGTCCTATGTATGCTATATTTTATGATTTCAAAGTTGATGAAAGCCTAGATGATGTCAAAGACCAAGGTGTAAACACGGGTATAGGAGGCAGAATGGAAGTAAAGTTCATGAAAGTGAAAAAAGTCAAAGATATGTAGCATAAATATTAGAAGAATCAACTCTGTAGATGCTGAAGCCCCATAAATCACTTGACATTCATAGGCATGAGCCATTGATGAATATAATTGATGAAATAATTACTAAATAACATTTCAAGAAGGTACAGTTATAATCAGACAGCATGGCTGCAAAGAAAGAAATTTTACACGTGAATGAGTATGTAATGTGCTATAGCAGGAGTAGAAGGTGAGAATATGCATTTTCAGAGTGATAGTGGTACCTGAAATGGGAAAAATGAGTACCATTCCACTTAAGGAAGCTTCTTCAAGAGAAAAGCTTTCCTTATGGTAGAGTCCAGCTAAGACAACAAATTAGTTACTTCAGTGAAAAGTTCATTTGTATTGATGCTGGACAGAGCCTCCAAAAGACATGACAAAAGAGTTTGAGACAGTGAATACATTTCTTAATATTTAATGAATACCAACTCTATATCAGAAAACCAGAAGTTGGCATATTACATTGAGTTCAAAACATTGGTTTCAATGGTAAATACAAGAGGCAAAGTACCTGCACACTCATGAAGCTTACTGTAAGTCATACATATACCTAAAATTTTGCTTGCTTAGAGAGCATAAAATGAGATGTATTTATCATCTGTATTATCTCCTTATGACAGCATTTTGAAAGGACTATGTTAATCTTAGTGATATCTACATCCTTAGCTCCTTTTTTTTCCCCCAAAATTGAACCTAAAAAATGTTGAAATCAGTTTAGATAAGACAATGCACATAGATACCAGGTAAACACTAACAGTATTAAAGAGCCATCAACAATAGATATTAAAAGTCTAAATTCAAGAGTTCTTGGTGAATTCTAATTTTTTCTTAAAAAAAGTGCTTCCATAAGCAATTGCAAAAGAGAATATACACTCACATTTCTGGATTATACTTTTCCTGATTACCACATTGTAGGCACTATATCCCAAAGGATGGTGAGATAATTATATTATCCTCAGAAGTGGTACAGTCCAAGGCACCATGTTGAGAACTGCATACAGCAAAGAGCAGAGCAGTCTCTCATGACCAGCAATGGGAATATGGGCAGTTCACTTGGCCTATTTTGCAGGTCAGATGTCGAACTTTGTATCATACTTGTATACCAATTATATACTCCTGGAAATGGCTATACTTTTTTTTTTTTTTTTTTTTTTTTATGGTACGTGGGCCTCTCACTGTTGTGGCCTCTCCCGTTGCGGAGCACAGGCTCCGGACGCGCAGGCGTAGCAGCCATGGCTCACCGGCCCAGCCGCTCCATGGCATGTGGAATCTTCCCGGACCGGGGCACGAACCCGTGTCCCCTGCATCGGCAGGCAGACTCTCAACCACTGCGCCACCAGGGAAGCCCTATACTTTTTTTTATATATATACTGGGTGTTTAGGAAAAGGGCATATTTGAGGATATAAAAAAACCTGAATTTTGGCAGGGCTTTTTCCTCAACTGTCACTGAATATTTTACAGCCATGAAAAACCACCATTAACCTTTTTTAGGCTGAAGTAAGCATTATAAAAATCAGCTATACACAGATAATTTCTTTATCATCCCATTTTCTTCCCTTTTTAATTTATTTTTTCATTAGCACTTGTTCATAAGAAATTTGTGTAGTTGCTTGTTTTGTGCCAGTCTCAGGCTATCAGTAATCAATCATGTGGCTGGAATGGCCCTTGTGGTTCTTATGATTGCAAGACACCCTCAGCAATAACCATCAGGAAACTTAGAGGGAAAAAAAAGTTTTATCACATACATGTCCTAAAAATTACATCGCACACCAGGGGCCACGAAGCAAGCTGGATGGTGGAGAGTGGAAGTGTGAGCATGAGCCTGGGGTTCTGCTTTTGTTGGGATTAAAGGTGGGGGCTTATGGTTGCTGGAGCTCACTCTTTATTGATGAATTTAAAACTTAAGAGTGGGAATTCAAAGCCCAAAAAGAGAAAAAACAAAAACAACAACAACAACAAAAAGCAAGCAGTCCAAACAGTCAAAATAATCAGTTATTGAAATCACCCAAGATTTCTAAAACAAAGGAGCCTGGGCTGGGGGGTCTGGCTCTTTCACATGGCTGGTGATGTGTTTATTCTAGATAACCATCCTTGAAATCGATACCTGGCAATCAAAGCTTAAGTCAGGCACTTGCATTAAAAAACAAGAAAAACCAACTGTCAGGTTTTATACTACATTGCTACAGAAAGAAGTTTCTATTTCTTAGTTCATTTAGATGAGAATTTGTTGGAGAGAACAAACATGATTAGGAAAGGATGGAATGGTAAATGGGGACAGGAGAAGGAACTTAAGCCCAAACCTGGGTATGAAGATGTTTCTCACCAACTATGTCATACATGTCAGGACTATAGGTAGACAAGTCTGACTGCTGGGGGAAAGCAAAATTTTTTTTTCTTGAAAATACCTGTGAAGTGTGATTGTGTTGTTTCTTTTGCCAAGATTTTCTCAGTGAACTCACTGACTTTTTTTGTTAATGTTTCTTATTATTAACCACTGCATTCATTAATAATTTCTTTATACTTCTACGTTACATGGAAATCTGGTAAGTTCCAGAGAGTGGCACTAATGCTTAGCAAATTCATTTGCAAAGCATTCAGTATAAATTCTGCACACCAAACAGAATACCTCTGGGTTTGAACTACTACAAAACTTACTTGCAACACTGGCAATGCCCATTTATGGAAAATATGATTTCTAACAACTTGTGTATAATTGTACTTGTCAGCAGCACCTATAACTTAAATGTAAGTTTTGAAGGACTGCATTTATTATGTCAAAGGAAAATTAGCAGCTGCTCAAATGGGGATGGTAGAATTTTAATATAACATCTGCAAAACAGCTTTATATATCCAGAATCAGCTTTTTCTCATGCAGAGCTTTCAGTGAGTTTCACTGATAAACTTCTCACTCCATATGTCTCCTGCAGTGTTTCATACTCTCTAGAGTAACAGCTATTTTAACTGGTATGGCTAGGCTCAAAAACCTTTATGTCACTGAGGCTTATCCATCTCCTTTACATTCCCTTCAAATTAACCTCCAATGTAAGTGCCATGTTTCTCTAATTCACAACACTGTCCTACATTTCTACATTAGCCCCTTATCAGTATAGGCCTAGATGCTTGAATAGGCTACGTCTAGTTTTATGGTCTCTATTTAACATATTTTGAAATATCATTTTGTTATGTTACATTTTCTTCTCGGTGACTCTCCCTTGGAATTTGAAGAAAATGATAGCCTAGTAATAGAAGGTGTCTAAACTCTGTGACAATAAAACAAAATAAAACAAAAACAAAATGAGAAGAGAAAACTTTCACAATAAAGAAACTCTAGTATGAACATGAATAGAGAAAAGCATTATCCACATACCTCGAGAAAATACAGGGTTTTTTTCTTATATACAAAGCAAAGATGGTCGTATTGAGAGATGTCAGCAAAGGACACAAGCCTCAGACTGAGATAACTGTGAAAAATTTATAATTTGTCTATTTTGTGGCAATTTATAAAGACATTTTAAAAAAACTGAATGGAAATAGAGGATAGGTGAGATGCCTGGCCAAGAAAATAGACAGGAAGTATGGAGCTATACCTAAAGGAAGTTTGCAGGCCATGAGCATTTTTGTTTATTTGGATTTTCAAAATGTGACAAGGTCCTATCAGACAAAATTTACCATTCTCCTGAACTGAAAGGTAATCTTCTTAATGTAGTGGGGAAAATACTGGAATTAATAGATATGGGGGATTTCCGTTTGTAGCAACTATTGCCTTAGCAGAAGAGCGAGGCTTTGGGAGTTACACAGTGTTGAACCACCATGTGCAGGAATAGGACTAAGAAAAGCTGTGGAATGTGCACCTCCTTCTTGACTCTACTTTCCCCTGGCATTTCTGAATCTCGTCTTGACTTAGACAAGCACTTTTCTGACTCTGAAGGACAAGCCCCAGTAGGGGTAGAGCATTCCTTTGACTACACCAGGAAAGAAGCCAGAGATGAAATAAGATATAGTTCCACTCCATGAGTTGAATAGGGAGCTGCCAACCCTGAGAACACAAACCTGGGCTAAGGAACAGGGGATCCCAAAGATGTAGAGAACATACAGTTTTCAGAATGAAGGGCAAAAGAACAAAATCATGGAAAAGGGCAGAGAGCATATAACGGATAGAAAGGAAATGGTGATCAAAAATACAGATCAAACAATCATTCTTCTTCTTTAACCCTTCAGCTGCCAGAAGACTGTGAAGAAGTATCCACGTTGGTCAATCTCAAAATGCCCTTCCCTTCCATGGTTGAGAGTCACTGAGTACCAGCCCAATTAATAAAGGGAGAATAATGTATTCCTCAGGTGGTGATACTGAGGTATCCCAGAATTACAGAAGGAGTTAGAGTGAAGAGAAAACTCTACCAGTTTCTATGATTGAAATAAACTGAAGGAATAACTCATAAATTAACATAAGATAGAAAAAGGGGAGAGAAAAAGAGACAAAAAGCCAACTGGTATGTTACAGAATTTGAGGGATTAAGTGCATGAAAGGAAATAAAAGAAATGAAAATCTAAAACAGAAAAAATGTTTTTGAAAAATTTTCAAATAAAGAAAAATAGACATCAAAGACATCTCAACAGCTGGATCAGGTAAGGCAAACTTGTATATCCTCCTCACCATAACATTCTCCTCTACATTCATTAAGTATCTAGTTAGGTAAATAGTTAAAATTTATCTTCCCACTCTTCCTCTCCCTACCCCATCCCTTCATTGTTCCTGTTAGATAATTTACTAGTTAAAAACCCTAACAGAAATCCAAGGGAAATTCTATGAAAGTAAATTTTAAAAGCTAGAAATATTTCGGAAAAGGAGAGATAAAAATCTAAATGAACTTGCACTTAGATTTCTTAACTTGAAAACAGAGGTAAGTTAAAACTGTAAATCTTGAAATATGATATTTGGAACTCAAGGCAAAAGCAACATGACATGAAAAAAGGTAAAGAGAAAATCAAATGCAAAGAGACTGATTCCACTGTCTTATTCAAAAATGGTAAGAAATAATCATTTGAAAGTAAGATTTGTGTCAACACATGCATATTCTATGATATGTTGACATTCAGAGATCAGGGATTGAGATCTGAGAGCTTTTCAAGGATACTGCTAATTGCTTAAACTTTATACTAGTTATATGATAAATATTATCTTTGGCAATTACTTTTCTGCTTTATATGGTATCCTCAGCTCTACTTGTGCTAGCACCTCGGTTCACTCTAATGATGGGTCATGTATGTATAAGCTTTAAATATGTAGGCTTTCTTTAGCAAGGTGCTGAGTTCCAGTTCATACTGCTCTGGTTATTTATAATATTTATTATTTAATGTTAATGCCACTGTCACATTTTCAGTGTTTGTCTAAAGAACTCTTAGTGTCAACATGCAGAATGTCACTTCTTGTCAGGATGCACCTGCCCTGAGCAGCATAATTCTTAGATAGATCACAACCTAATCTGTGTAGTCTTTAGAACAAAACAAACTATCATCTTGCCAAAGGGGATGAGTATTCAGTACATAAAGTGTTTGACTAGACAAGGAGAAAGCAAGGAATTAAGGAAAGGATAAAGGAAGAGATTCCCATGTTTTTTTACTTCTTTAAAAAACATAAAAATAAGTTATACTAAATAAATAAAACTAAAGAGAAAATGCATATTTTAAAAAAATCTTTATTGAATGTATTATATCAAAAAACTACCTTTATCCTTGCCATACTTGAGGATATAACTGCCCATAAAAAAAGGAATTAATCACTTTTTTCTGTGGATGCTTGCTAGAACTCAATCTTTAGTAGGAAAAAAACTCAGACTCTAAACAAAACTAGGACTATCTCTTTTGAGTAATATGAGGATCACTGAATGTTTATTATAAGAATAAATATTACAACTCTAAATGGATCTTTAGGAAGGTCTATTCCTTTGTATTCTGGGAGACATATAGTGTAGACTCTGGAGTCAGCCTACCAAGCTTTAAACTCTGGCACCACCACTAGCTGGTATGAGACAAATTACATAAATTCTCATGTACAAACTGGAAGTAATAACAATATCTACTGCAAAGGGATTAAATGGAACAATACACATAAAATGCTTAGAACAATACCAGTCACAAAATAAATACTCAGGTAATTATTATTACCTGAATTTAAGACCCAGCACATAACATCCACATACAGTGGAGATTTTTAAAAATTGCTAATAGTCATACATTTATACTTGTAAGTTTAGTTTCTTTGCCCTGAATTCTTTGTTCTAATAGCCATCAATTAGTAACCATTAACTTAATCAGTGATTTCAATTTTTATATTGCCCAAGGACAATGTACAAGTATGTTGCCATCAAATTCAAGTTTCAACTGGAATGCTCCCCTTTTAAGAAGTAAATCAATTAACTAGATAATTATTATACCCTGTTGTAAAACTTGGGTGATCACTGTAATATAGCTGTATTTTTGAAGAGTGCAAACACCAAAAAAGTTATATTCTGTTTGAAGTACTTTGTCAACATTTTTTTTCTCTTGATTTACTGGATCAACCTCACTTAATTGTTAGAAAGCCATAAGGCCACAAATCAGCTGACTTTGAGTTAGTCAGAGATAAATTTTCCTGGGTGGGCATGATCTAATTGGGTGAGCCATTAAAAGGCGCTGTGTCCTTCTTGAAAAGAGAAATTCAAAGCAAGACAGGCTGTCCCATTAGCTTAAGTCTTCTCAAAAACTGCTCCATGAAACTTCTATAATCATCCAAAATCCTATCTGACTAACTTTTAGCCACAGAGAACACATACCACTAGGATCCAATCTCAAAAATCTCCCTGTTATTTCTTCCACATAAGAACGTGAAACTGCATGTAGTCTCTGGCCTTCCAGAATCCCAAGCACCCAAAGCCTATAGAGTCCTCTTCCCAGCAGAGAGTGGAGCATTTCCAATCAATAATCTTCCATCACACTGCAGCACTTTGCAAGAAAAGTGAAATTGTTTTTTACTCTCAGAACAGAAGTCTGTGTCTACTCAAAGTAGACACAACCCCTTGAAGTGAAACTCTGACAAGGAGAAAGACAACATTTTACATTGGTATGTAAAGCGGTTTACCTCCTCACTTATTTAAACACTTTCATTTCATAAAAGGATTTTGACTCAACTTCTATTGAATACATAATCAAAAGATCATTACAATATCTTTCCCCAAAATAAACATTAGCCTTCTCCAAAGATGAATTAGAAAATAGCTGTAGCCTATTTAAAATAATAATTTTTACCTCTTTTTACTCTTCCGGATTGCAAATACTGAAATATAATCTTGTCGACAGCATTCATTAAAAGTTTGATATAACTAAAGAGGTATTTGAGCTCAAAAACTGAGACTAAAGTATTGCAAAAATATTCTTAATTACATACAATGCACCATAATTTCATCATAACTCTCAAGGATAAAACAAATCTTCGTTTATATTAAATAGGTATGTGTCTGTCTCTGTTGTTCGGATTACTGCAGTAAAGACTCTGTGTGGGGGTGATTATATTTAATGAGTTCAACTGGATTTGATATATAGCATCAGCAAACACCCAAAAGATTAGCAGAGGTTAGTGCTGATAGTTAAGAGTGGCTAAACTAGCTTGGAGTGTGTAATTACAATTATGACTTCTTAGTTGCCTCATTTCACCAGTTGATTCTTCCCTCTGCCTTAAAACTGTTATCTCCCTTAGCATGATTCCCTATTCCTATAAAGAGCATTTCTTTGACTTCTCATTCTCATAGCGGCAAATTGCCCAGCAGTTGCAAATCAAATGCCTCTTGAATGAGGCAGGGAACTTTAATGTATATAGCATACTGGATGTTGAAGGCTGGATGCTGAAGGCCAAGGACTGGGTTAAATTGGAGAATGCATATCCAAACTAAAGGCATGAAAATGCAAACTCCTTGGAATACTGTACAACCAAGTAAAACATATCTGCAGAATGAATTTGGCCAAAGGATGTTAAGTTGTCTTAGATCAATAGTTTATAAATTTGTGGGATGAGATTAAAATAATCCTTTCAGAGTGTAATGAAAGATTTTCCCCATGGATTTTTTTCTCTGTTTTTATACTATACCTTGGATAATTTCATTCAAATTACTGAAGTGACCAATGCACATGGTTTATAAGTCAAATAGTACCAAAAATATTATACTGAAAATCACCACTTCTCAGATCCCACTTTCCCCACCCCTCCCTCCCTCTCCTCAGAAGCCACCAGTTTTGACTCAGACTCTTGTTTAAATTAGCACTTTTTAAAATACTTGCATTGCTAATTAAAATGATAAAATCTATACATTTTATTTACTTTATGCTATGATGGATGAGGATTAAGTAATCTTATAACAAGCCCAACTGTCCTTCTCCATCTTCTCAAAGTATTATGTCACTACTTTCCATTAAATCTTACAAGAACGTTTATGGCAATATGTCTTCATAAGTGTGTTCACAGCCAAGACAAGCAGAGGACTATCATTACATTTCTCTTCTTTGAATGATAGTACTTTATCTTTCCTTGTGAATCTAATTGTCCCTTTTTTGGCAATATACTGTACTTAAAAATTCCATTATATCAGGCTTATTTTTCATCATTTTTAGTAGAGATATTTTATAGGTTGTACTTGTTTCCATAATTTAAAAGACAAAAGAAATATACAAATACAAAGATACAGGAGTGAAAGCCTCTGTGTATTTCAATCCCCTGTTTATGTTCTATAACAACCCATCTGCTCCATGTACACATATCAGTAACAAGTGTTAATATATCGTTGTGT
The DNA here is from genome assembly GCF_008692025.1 of Phocoena sinus. Taxonomy (NCBI): domain Eukaryota; kingdom Metazoa; phylum Chordata; class Mammalia; order Artiodactyla; family Phocoenidae; genus Phocoena; species Phocoena sinus. The sequence continues at coordinate 40,940,441 of NC_045774.1, forward strand.
AACCTTTCAGAGTCAGCTATACATGTAAAAAAAAGCAAATATATATTCTTATTCCATCTTTTTGTATAACAGTAGGATACCACATATATTTTCTGAACCTTATTTTTTCACTTTATATTACTTTTATTTACATACAAAAAAATTAACATTTTTTTGCATTTCTTGAGTTTTGAGAAAGACACACAGTTGTGTTGCTACCACTATAATCGATGTACAGATTAATTCCCTTGTGCTGCTCCTTTCTAGTCCCACCATAGTTGGAAACTACTAATCTGTTTTCTTTCCTTATTATGTTGCCTTTTCCAAAATGTCAAATAAATGGACTCATATAATATGTAGCATTTTAAGCCTGATTTTTAAAATTTAGTGTAATGTATTTGAGACTCATCCATATTGTTGTAGGTATCACATTTCATTCTTTTTATTTGAGTTGTAGTCCATTGTAAGGATGGACCACAGTACGGTTCTGCATTCACCAGAAACAGTTTGATTTTTTTTCTGTCTTTGTGATTATGAATAAACATTCGCTTGCTTAAAAATACATTGTGCATAAGGATCATAGCAAAGCAAGTGAACACAATTTTCATTAAATATTTTTGGGAAATGAGGTAAAATAACAACTATCTGAAGATGTTCCTCAAGAAAATGGCATCTAGGCATTAGGTAGAAGCATGAATAATTTACGTGTGGTAGCCAGAGAGAATGCCAAACGTGTGAATGCAGAAGGATATATGGATATAAAGTATGCGGTAATGGGAATGTTCTGTTATTACGGCTTCAATTTTCTCAGTGGTACAGGGAACAAAGGTATCAGCTGATGTAGTAAAGAAGGGAAGGTAGGAGTTGAAAGTTTTAGGAAAGAAGAGAAGATGCAAATAGAAGTAGACTGTAATGACTTGGAAGCATCATTTGAGGCTAATGATCATTAAGTGAGAATGAGACCAGTCAGCATGGCTGAGTTTTTCTCCAGCCACATTCAGTTGCCTGGGTGAAGTACAGAGGAGATGCAGAGTTAGACTAAATCAGGGTGGTATTTTGCATAATTTACATGGTGAAACAAGTGAGGAGCAAGGTTAATTTTTAAATACTTTACAATAGACTTTAAGCTGGTAGAGTAATAAGGGAGGATATAAAAGCAAAGAGCTACAAAGCAACTTTGGTAGTTTCATTATTTTCTTAATTATTTTATTTTCCTTTCTTTCTTTCACCCTTGTATTTTACACATTTAAATATTCTCTTATCTTATTTGATCAGCTTATCTATTTTATTGATTTTTCCCAAAGGTCTAAAGTTTGGATTTATTGATGATTACTGGTATGTTTTCTGTTTTCAAATAAATAATATCTGTTTTATCTTTATTTCATCCTTTTGCTTCAATTCAGTTTATCTAGTGCTCTTACTAATTTTGGGAGTCAGTGCTGAATGTATTTGTTTTCTTATCTCCTTATTTGTTGATGCATGCAATAAAGGCTATGAATTTTCATGTGAACTGAGTAGCTGTACAGAAAACATTCTCATATCTAATATTTCATTATTATTTTTGCTAGAGTTAGTACTATTTGATTTGTATTCTTCTTTGACAAAATAATTAATGATTTTCTAAAGATAATGTATTAAGAGAGAAGCACTTAATTTCCAGGTGAAACAGCCTATTTTCTAAGTGTATTGAATTTTGAGCAGACAGTGCTCTCAGTACTACTTCTATTGCTTGGGATTCATGGAGGTTGTCTTCATAACTTAAGGTAACATCAATATTTTCAAATATTCTTTAGCTACCTGCAAAGTTGGTAGTTGTGGGCTCTATTTTCGCATAACACATTTCAACGTATACCAGTAAGTTATACCTTCAATGTATATCAACTGTATATTCATGCATATCAATGTGTATCAAAAATACCTCAGTGTATATCAGAAACATCTGTCTTACTAGTCACACCTTCTTTCTTTCTTTTTTTATTTATTAAAGAGGTCAAATAAAATATCAATTTAGTATGTTTCTTCAATTTTCCCCTTAATTATTTTTAAGAATATTACTGCTGTTGTCAGTAGACATTCCTAAATGTTACATCTTTATTGTGAATGATGACAATATTTGACATTAAAGTGTCTGCCCGTTTGTCTGAATCCCACGTATAGTGAGATCACTACCCCTATTAGCTTTATTTTCAATCATCTGTTATATCATTGCCCATTCTTTAATATTCAGCCCTTTTTAATGCTTTAAGGTGTGTTTCTTGTAAATAGTAAAATCTTAGGCTTTGTTTTGTTATCCTGTTTGCTGAAAACACTTTTGTTTAAATAGATGAACTTAAATGTTACTATCCTGACAGATATGTTTGTCCTTAGTTGTATCATATTATTTTCTATTGCATTTTTATTTCCTGTTTACATTTATTTTTCAACCTTTCAATATCTGATTTGCTTTCTTTGGTGGGTATATGTGTGTATCTATGCATGTGTAATTTTCCTGATATTTTAGAGGGTTCAACTTTTTGTTCTAATGATGATAATCTAATGATTACTTTTATAATTATTTATGTATAATTATTTATGTATTACCCTCTTTGGTGTAAGGCCTAAATTTCATATTTTGTGCAGTCTTCATATCTAGATAGGAAGGACCTGGCATGGCCAACTGCAGGTCGCCCCCACCCCACTCTGCTCCTATGTATAAGGTCCCCTAAACAACCCTCCTTACCAAACAGACCAAATGCAGTTCAGTGCCACTTATCATACACTTAAAGATTTTTGTTCAGGACTTGCTTCTCCCCTTTTTCACCCTGCTGACTGGAAACGGTTTTAACCAAAGCAATCTTACAAGTCAAGTGTTAAAGACTGCAGAGCCACTTTATAGCCTGGATCCCCAGGTGTCTACTTAGAACATACACACACATACACACCTTCCCTAAACTGTTAAAATGAGCGATAAATAAACTACTTCTTGTTGAGCCACTATATTTTTGGATGTTTGTTAAAGCAGATTAGCCTTCACCCTAACTAATAATGTATGTTTTATTTAAATTCTTATTTTGAGATAATTACATACTCACAAAGAAGTTCCAAAACAACACAAGGAACTCCCATTTACTCTCAACCCAAATTCCATCAGTTGCTTACATTTTGTCCCATTTTTCTATCGTAATAATAAATAAAAGGAAACATTTACTATTATTTAATAAATATTGATTATGTATTCATATATCTGTGATTTTTATTAAACCATTTTGAAGTAATTGTTTTTTAGCTGCATATTGTAAGTTAAAATTTGTGACTGCTAACAGAGAAAGTTTTATTCCTTCATTTCAAATATTTATTGTTTTGGGGGCTTCCCTGGTGGCGCAGTGGTTGAGAGTCTGCTGGCTGATGCAGGGGACACGGGTTCGTGCCCCGGTCCAGGAAGATCCCACATGCCATGGAGCGGCTGGGCCTGTGAGCCATGGCCGCTGAGCCTGCGCGTCCGGAGCCTGTGCTCCACAACGGGAGAGGCCACAACAGTGAGAGGCCCGCATACCGAAAAAAAAAAAAATTATTGTTTTTGCCACATTACACTGGCTAAGACTTGCATTAGAAAGATGAATAGGAGAGATGACAGAGAAAATTCTTGTCTTTTCATGATCATAACAAGGAATCATGTGATACATTACCATTATTTATGAGCTTAGCTGTATGATCTTGTAGCTATGCTATCAAGTAGAGGAAGTTTTCTGCTTTGTTCTTAAGTTCTGTCGTAAATAGCCATTACGTTTCATTAATTTTTTGGTATCCATTGAAATGATCATATGATTTTTCTCCTTTACTTATGTGGTGAATGGTATAAATTGATTTTTGAATGTTGAACCAAACCTACATATTTGTGATAAACCCATATAAGTGTGATACAAGTCTTTAAATGTATGCAGGCAGCATAGACTTTTTCTATAAAGGAAAAGATAAATATTTTCACTTAATGGGATCTAACTGCTTAACTCTGCTCGCCTAATGTAAATGCAGCCATGGACAATATATGAATGAATGGGTGTGGCTGGATTTAGCCTGTAGGTTGTAGTTTCTTTCTCACAATGATATCAGTCTGTGGCTTTCTTTTCTTATAATGTCTTTGTCATGATTATGTAAGAGGGATATATTGCCTCATGAAACTGATTGTAAAATACTTCCTCTTCCTCATTTTTCTGAAGAATATTGTTCATTAGATAATGTCTTCCTTAAAGTTTGAATAAATTCAAAAGGGAAATTATCTGGGACTATAATGTTCTTTATGAGAAAGTTTTATAATTAGAAATTTAATTACTTTAATAAATAAAAAGCTTAGCAATATGTAGAATGTGTACTGATTTTAGCAAGTTTTGTTTCTTTGGGATTTTTTCCTTTTCATTTATGTTGTCAAGTTTATTGTCATGTAACTCCGCACACCATCATCACCTTAGAATCCCTTAAATGTCTATTGGATCTATGGTGATATTCTCTTCGATTTCTGACCTGTTTCTCTCTCTCATTTTTTTTTTTTTTTTTTTTTTGCAGTACGCGGGCCTCTCACTGTTGTGGCCTCTCCCGTTGCGGAGCACAGGCTCCGGACGCGCAGGCTCAGCGGCCATGGCTCACGGGCCCAGCCGCTCCGCGGCACGTGGGATCCTCCCAGACCGGGGCACGAACCCGCGTCCCCTGCATCGGCAGGCGGACTCTCAACCACTGCGCCACCAGGGAAGCCCTCTCTCATTTTTTAAATTGATTAATGTATTTAAAATTTTGCCAATTTTATTAATCTTTTTAAAGAAAAAACTTCTCACTGTTAATTTTCTCTTTTGTTTCTCTATTTTATATTTCATTGTCTCTGCTGTTATATTCATCATATTCATGTCCCTATTTATTTTTGGTTTAACTTGCTCTTTTCCTAGATTTTTGAGATAGAATCCAAATAACTGTTTTAATTAATATAAGCATTTAATGTCATAAATTGCCTTCTAAGCACAGCTTTTATTGAATTCCTCAAATGTTTATATTGTTTTTCCATTATCATTCAGTTTGGACTATCGGTACGCAGGCCTCTCACTGTCGTGGCCTCTCCCACTGCGGAGCACAGGCTCCGGACGCTCAGGCTCAGCGGCCATGGCTCACGGGCCCAGCCGCTCCGCGGCATGTGGGATCTTCCCAAACCGGGGCACGAACCCGTGTCCCCTGCATCGGCAGGCGGACTCTCAACCACTGCGCCACCAGGGAAGCCCTGGACTATTTTTAACTTTGTTTTTTTCTTTCTTTCTTGAACCATGGACCCCACATAGTTAGTTTTAGTTGCCAAATCTTGTGGATTTTCTAAACATCTTTCTGTAATTAATTTGTAAGGTAACTTAATGATCAGAAAGCATAATCTCTAAGATTTCAATTTTTTCAAATTTATGCAGACCTGTTTTGTTTCTATATGTAACAATAATATTTACTGCAATCGTTAGATACGGTATTTTTAAACATCAGTAAAGTCAAATTGGTTGATAGTGTTGTTCAAATCTTTGTTATTCTTGCTAATACTTTTATACTTAAAAAATAAATTATTGAGAAAAGTCTTTCAATCACAAACCATGATTTTGAATTGTTTCTTTCATACTTTAACAACTGTATTTGGTAATTCCAAATTTAACTAGTGTTTTATTTCTACTTGTATCATACTTATTTTTACCAATTTTTGATGTGAGATCAGGCCTTTTCTTTCAGTGTGGGTCCACACTTTGGATTTGCAGATTAGCTTTATTGCATAAGCCAGAAAATAACACTTTACATTCAATTCCTATGTTCTCTTCCTTTAAAGAGGAATGATAAAGTTATTACTGAGTACATATTTCCTCTGAATTTTTATAATCTACATCCAGTCTTTTATAGTTTTTGTTACCCACACATCACTAATAGCATATTTTTCCACTGACTTCTATTTATTATATTTTGCCAAAGCATTCAAATCATATTTTTAATAAAAAATGTTAGCTCTTTTTCTTTCAAACTCATATTTTGTCCTTTAATTGGTAAATATCAATAGCAAATACAATCAATATAAACATATTTTGGAGCACCTGGCTGATTCTTGCTATCACAATTTGACTTACGGTTTCAAAAGCAGACAGCACATTAGAATTAGCCTTTTGAGGGAACTCTGTATAACATTTAAAATATTTAGTATGTTTTAGAGGGAGAAGGAAATTGCTGTTTAATTTAGCCAGTTAAGAAGAGATCAGTTAAGAGAACTTCTGGAATACTTCTTAAAAATATTGATAAGAAGAATGGAGATTTAATTACTTTTCTTAAAGTCTGTGAGAAAAATAATAGCCAACGTTTAGTGACCTCATAATTTGAAGCAAGACCTATTCTAAGTACGAAACAAAATTAAGATTTATTTCTCACAATAGCATTCACAGAAAGTTTAACTCACTTAAGTTCATTCAGCTAGTAGTTGGTAGAAGTAAAATTTTAATTTAGAGTCTGATTCCAGAGTTAGTTCCTTAAGCCTCTAAAGTAATACTGAAACTTATTTATTTATTTATTTATTTATTTATTTTGCGGTACGCAGGCCTCTCACTGTTGTGGCCTCTCCCGTTGCAGAGCACAGGCTCCGGACACGCAGGCTCAGCAGCCATGGCTCACGGGCCCAGGCAGTCCATGGCATGTGTGATCTTCCCGGACTGGGGCACGAACCTGTGTCCCCTGCATCAGCAGGTGGACTCTCAACCACTGCGCCACCAGGGAAGCCCAAAATTTATTTTTTAAATCACCTTTAAGAAAATTTAGAGTAAGTTAAAAAAATAGATGGAGTAAGTAAAATTAAAATTAAGCTAAGCACTGTATTTATACTGGAAGCTTGAGGAATGTTTCCTAAACAATAAAAATAAATCTAGGGGATGGCACGAGCAATAATTTAAATTGGACCACCAATATCAGCTAAGAGCCTTCAGGAATCAATGGTAGAGCTTGAGCTATTAGCACTCAGACAGTTGCAATGTCCTCAAAGTGTAGGGGATGCTGGTGGGCACTGATGATCTCATTAACAGGGCTAGCAATGAGGAAATCGGATCTAGGAAATGGAGAGGCAATTTTAAAATATTTAAACCTTGGATAGGATAACTACCATAAAAGGTAAATATTTATTCCAAAGCTACAATACACAACCTGCAATATCCAAACATTTCTCACTCCAATAGCAGGCAAACTTTATAAGATTCAAAGCAAGCTCTATGAAATCAAGTTTACAGATTTAAAAAATCAGTTGTATACAAGTGGGCAATCAAGTACTATCTTGGCCAAAATTCCTGCTTCTAAATGTTTTCAAGTATATCTCTCTATAGTTGTTCAATTTATGAAGGAAATTTATGAAGGAAAAATACTGTTATACTTTCATATGTTTGAAAAATTATTCTATAAATGGCACTGTGATACTCATAAGAAAGACTCAATCAGTGCCTTTGAGGCAGTCAAGTGAGACTTCAGAAAAGGATTTGGTTATTTTTAATTTATAAATGGATAAGAGAACACACACAAAGGCATAACATGTGAGTGGCTTGATGTGGTCAAGAATGATAAGTTTAGTGTGGTTAGAAAATATTTTATATGAAAAAATTGATATGAATAGAATTGTCAAGGTGAATTGAAATCAAACCAAATGCCATGATAAGAAGTAGTAAAGAAATTTTAACTTTACCTTGAGTTCTATTTTAAGATTTATCACATACTAATTATAAAATTGGTATGAATTACTTATATTTTATAATTTCTATAATTAGCAAAATTATATGATGGAACTTTGTAACTATTTCTCAATCATTTCTGTACATTAGGATAATCTGGGGAAATTAAAAAAAATAATACCAGTACCCAGGTTCATATCCAGAATGTCTGATTTAATTAGACTCAGACAGGGTTTCTCAACTCTGGAACTGGATAATTCTTAGTTGTATGGGACTGTCCTTTGCATTGTAATATGTTGAGTACCACCCTTGGCCTCTACTCATTAGATGCCAGTAGGATCCACGTAATTAACCCCTCACTTGTGACAACCAAAAATATCTCCAGACATTCCTTAGAAGTCATAATTCTCCCCTTTCCCTCATTGAGAACCACTGGTTCAAGTTATAACTTGGATTGGGTTTTGTTGTTTTGGCATGTAATAATTTGAAGTTATATGTGCCGTGTCAACTTTTAAAACTTTTCTTCATCCTACTGAAGAAAAATTTACATACAACTAAATAATATGCTTATATATTTTTATGAATTTAACAGTTGCATACCATATCAGTAATATAATCACATCAATCAAAATGTAAAATCTTTCAGATTCTGAAATTTACAAGGAAACTCCAGCGGGACCTATGCTCCTACAGATGGTAGTTATAGACTCTGGACAAAATAGAAAAACAATGATTTAAAAACACTGGAAAATGATTTAAATTAAGAAGACTGTAGAGTGTAGTAAAAGCTTGGAAGAAAGTACTAGCACAACATGTTTCCCATTTTCACAGTATTTAGACTGAAAGCAGGACAAAGTCAGTCCCATGTGGAGAAACGAAACTCAGAAAACCCAGAATCATTTTTTGCCTAATGATTGAAAGAACAGAATTCAGGTAATGAGAACCACTAGAAAGTAGAAAGAAATGCTGGAAAGCAGGGGTTCAGAGAGAAGGGGCCACTGATTTGACGTATAAAGTTGGCGTGGGAGGAAGGGAGACGCAAGAGGGAAGACATATGGGAACATATGTATATGTATAGCTGATTCACTTTGTTATAAAGCAGAAACTAACACACCATTGTAAAGCAATTATACCCCAATAAAGATGTTTAAAAAAATAAATAAATAAAGTTGGCACAATTCTCTGGTGACCATTAAATAAACAATCATTTAATGGAGATCTGAACTGTCGCCCAAGACCTAAAATTTAATATTTGAATTCAACCAAGTAAATTGCTCACTAAAACAAAAACATAGATATACTTTGGAAAAGTAGAATGATCCAGAGTTTCCAAAACATAACTTTCACAACATTCAAGATTCAACCCAAAATTATTCATCACACAAAACAATCATGAAAACACATCTAACTCACAGGTAAAGATAATCTAATGAGATCAAATCTAAGATGATATAGATGCTGGAATTTGCAGACACAGATTTCAAAGCAACCCCTATGACCATAAAATGAAGGAAAGTATACCTGTAATAACTGAAAAGATAGAAACTATTAGCAAAGAAGTAAAAACTAAACAACAACAATAACAAAAATACAAAGTAATCACAGAACTGATAATTATATTACCTGAAATTTAAAACCTGCTGGTTTAGTGGAACAGCAGAATGGGGAAAGAAGAGAAAAACATCAGAGAACTTGAAGATAGACATTATCCAACATGATGATAGAAGAGAAAAAGATTAAAAAAAAAAAAAAGAGCTTCAGATATCATTTTGGTACAATAACAAAAAGTCTACTATATGGGTGTAGTTTGAATTCCAGAAGAAAAAAAAAGAGCAAGTGGGGTTAAAAAAAAAAAAGTGAAGATGTATGTCCTAAGAAATGTCACAAATTTGGTTAAATATGTGTATTTACATATTTAAGAAGATCATGAATCAGAGTAGGATTTTTTAAATGCCTGGGTACGTCACAGTCAAGTTTCCTAAACGTAAAGTTAATGAGAAATTTCCAAAAGCAATCAGAAAAAAAAAATGACAGTACATACAGGGAAACAACAATGAGAAAATTGCTGACTTCTCATAATATAAGACACTATGGAAATCAAAGACAGTTTCACAACATCTTTAATGTGTTGAGAAAAATAAAAAATTAATGAAGTACAAATCCAGAACTCTGTGCCTAACAGTGAAGGCAAAATAAAGACATTTTTATATAAAAGAACATCAAAACTATTTGTCACCAAAAGACCTGTTGTATAAGAAAGATTAAAGGAATACAAGTAAAAATATACATCTTCTAGTAGATATGAAGAGTATGATATATATATATATATATATATATATATATATGAGTCATTGTTGTGTAGGGATTATAATGTATTTAGATGCAATACATATGAAAACTATAGCACAAATGACCTGAACAGTTGCAAGTTTTCTATATTTGATGGAAAGTAGAAAAATTAATTATAAGTAGACTTTAAAAATATAAGAATATATATTATAATTATCAAAGCAACCAATGTAAAGAAGGTATAGCAAAGGAGCCAAAGACAAATTGAAATAAAATATAATTTTGATTTTTAAAATTAATATACACTTTTGAGTATAAAACATAGAAATTTCAGGAAAGAGTAAGAGAGAAACAAACTAGCAATATGGACAAAAAATAATACTATGGTGGAGCTATATCCAACTACATAAATTAACACATTAAATGTTAATGGATTGAACACTCAAGTAAAATTCAGAGATCGTTTTCTACCAAAAAGAGATGTAATTTAAATAAAAAAGACACAGGGAGATTAAAAAAATGAATGGAAAAGATACAGCATGCAAACAATAAGCACAAGAATACCAGAGTAGCTAGATCAGTATCAGACAAACCAGACTTTCAGATAAAAACATTCCCAGAAAAAAAGAGACATTCCATAATGATAAAAGGGTCAGTGCATCAATCATAAGTGTGATAAATGTGCTAATAAATCATAAGGGTTTTGGAATTTATAGAGCATAACTTGACTGACTCAATGGGAAAATTAAACAATTTTACAATCCCAGTTGGTGGTTTTAACACTCAGGAACAGCAAGTAATAGAAAAATCAGAAGAAAGTTAATGAAGTTCCAGATGATTTGAACAAGTTAACCAACAACTTTGACCTAACAGATATTTTTAGAACACTAAGCCATGTAACTGTAGAATACGTATTTCTTTCAAGAGCAAATGCTGCATTCATCAAGATAGACCATATACTGTGCTATAAAACAAGTCTTAATATACATAAAATGACTGAAATCATATCTGTTCATAACAGTGGTAGGTTAAACAATGGCCCCAAAGATATCCAGGTCCTAATCCAAGGAACCTGTAAATGTTATATCAAAAAAGTGACTTTTCACATGTAAGTAAATTAAGAATATTGAGATGAAGAGATTATGCTGGACCACATACATCCTTATAGGAGGGAAGCAGTGGAAGACTTGACTATAGAAGTAGAAAAAGGCAATGTGACAGTGGAAGCAGGGGAAGAAAAGGTGATGTGATGCAAGGAAGAAGTCATGAGCCCAGAAATGCAGGTGGCTTCTAGAAACTAAAAAAAGACAAGGAAACAGATTCTCCCCTTGGAGTCTCCACAGGAACTAGCCTCACCAACCCCTTGACTTTAGCCCATAGGACATTTTTAGACATCTGGCCTCCAGAAATGTAAGAAAATTAGTTTGTGCTGTTTTAACATATCAGGTTAATCATAATTTGTTACAGCAGTCATTGGAAACTAATTCAGTAATGGAATTATATTTGAAATTAATAATAAAATGCAGAGGAAAACACAGGGTATTGGGAAATTCAACAGTATAATTCTAAATAGTGCATGTGTTAAAAAATCACAAGGGAAATTTTAAAATATTTCAAACTGAATAATATGGAAATATAATATATAAAAACTTGTAATATTCAGCTGAAGAACTGTTTCAAGGGAAAGTTGCAGCTTTAAATGCTTATGTAAACTCAAAGATCTAAGGTTTAACCTTAAGAAGCTAAAAGAAATAAGACAAAGTTAAACCCAAGTTAGTAAAAGGAAAGAAATAATAAAGAAATGAGCAGAAATCAATCAAGTAGAAAACAGAAAAACAATCAAGAAAATTAACAAAGCCAAAAGTTTGGTTACTGAAAAAGTTCAAAATAATATATAAATACTTAGCTAGACTGATCAAGAAAAAAGGAGAAGAGCAAAAATGATCAGTATCAGAAATAAAAGAGGGCTTATCAATATAGACGCTACAGACATAAGGCAGATAATAACATAGCATGAATAATTTTATGCCAATAAAATAAACAGCATAGATAAAATGAACAAATCCATGAAATATACAACTTACCACAATAAAAATGACATAATATGAAACAGTACATCAGAATATTCCTTTATATACACAGGCATACCATATTTCTTAAATGTTGAAGGTTTATGGCAACCTGTGTTAAGCAAGTCTATCAGCACCATTTTTCCAACAGCATTCTTTTTAACTAATGTTATTTTTAAATTGTTTTTAGACATAATGCTATTGCAGACTTAATAGACTACAATATAGTGTAAACATAACTTTCATATGCACTGAGAAGCCAAAAAATTTCACATGGCTCACTTTATTGTATTATTTGCTTTATTGTAGTGTCCTGGAATAAAACCTGCACTATCTTGGAGATACATACATACATATATATATATATATATATATATATATATATATATCCTTCCCACAAAGAAAACAGAAGGCATAGATGGTTTCACTTGTGAATTCTATTGAATAAAATATTTGAGGAAGAAAAAATAGCCATCTTACACACAATATTTTAGAAAATAGGAGGAGTGTAAACTTTCCAACTCATGGTATAAAGCTATCATGGTCCTACTACAAAACTTGGTAAAAATACAAAAAAGTGTATCATAGGCATGTCCCTTAGAACATAAACAAAAAATACCAAGATATAAGCAAACCAAAGTCAGAAATATAAAAACAATATATTATCATGATAAAGTAGCGTGTATGCCATTGGGCATGACTTTATATGCATGGCTCAGATGATAATATTCAATTATTCAGACAAGAATTTGAAAATAATCTAAAATAGAGGCTCCACCTTGTGAACATGATGTTTAGCTTACCAATAATATCCCCTGGGTTGCTGAAAAAAGAAAGCATGAGTAGTGCTGAATAAAGAGGCAAGCATGGTTCAAGAAAAGGCCATGGGTTCTTTTTATCCTTAGGCCAGTAGGATTTAATCAAGAGTTAACTATTTTTGCACATTAGTAAAGGCAGCCACCAGAGAATATTAGCTGTAAGATTTTTAGCAAAGGAAAAAAGATAAATGAAAATGTGCTATCAGTGCTCCTAGCTTAAATAAGCTCTTTCAATTTGGAGGTCATAAAATGATCAGTCCCCCATGATTTTCCTACTTATGACTCAAAGATAAATTGTTAGATGTTTTCTTTGATGGAAGCAGGATCCAAAGTAGATTAATTTTCGCCAAGCTTCGAAGAGATGAAGTGGATGTATTTTGAGTCAATCTAAGTGAAATTCAACTGGTTTAGTAAATATAAAATAAGTAAGCTCAATTGGGCTAAACAAACTCTTACCACAGTAATCCTGACTTTGCAATTTGAACTAGAAATAACTAACCAACCACCAGTTTTCACTTTGTTTCCCATGCAAGAGCACTGCCCTAATACTGCTTCTAACTCATTTTGGATTTTATAAAAATCAGATTTTTCAAATGGCTGAATGATCCACATTAGAGTTGTCAGTCCTCAGGTAAAATAGGGTCTTTGAAGAGTCAAAGATATACTGGAGTCACTAGAATGTATTCAGAGTGATGATAAAGACAAGAGGGTTCCCAGTTATATTAAGAAAAATTTTTAAATGTAGAAAATATTAATAAGATTCACCTCTGAAAAGACATAGAATAAGAAACTCTCAAGAAATAGAAGGAAATAAAAATAATACAATAACCATAACAAGATCTGTACTACACTTCGAAGTTTACAACATTTTTATTACATGATTTTTGCCCATCCTTACAGAAACCTTGTAAAGTACATAGTATTATACTTATGTTATAGTTGAAATAACTATAAGACTTAGGAGGTATCTTGCCCAAGGTAACAGATGTGCCTGGAGTGAACGAACCAAACCCAGGTATTCATTTTTCATTTACTCTGTTAGGTCCTGGGTTTTCACGGACCTCCTGGTACAATAAGGATCCTACTGCTTATTATGCAAAAACGCTTTCATTCTATCTCTTGTAGAGACTCACAGTCTACAGTACAGCGTGATACTCTTGTATATGATTGACTCAGGTTCTCTACTTAGATTTTAGCTACTTACTATCCTAGGAAAAGCTTCTCTATATTCTCATTACTTCCATCTTATCACCACTACTCCCCTCAGCTATTACACACTGTCCTGGCTAAGGGTATTGCTATAACCTGGACCACTCTCCCACCCCACCACATACATTGTTAAAACACTTAACTACTGACAACACAGATAAAGTGTGAGTTGCTCACATTCTCATGGACATTTTCATTTGGATTTATAGTCATTCTCAAAGGAGCCATACCCGAATCCAGGCAAATGCATCTATCTGTCTCACACTTGCCATTCCCCAGTTTATACAAGGTTCTATTTGCTTGTTGCTGCAGTTCCAGTTGGTTTTGCAATTAAATAATAAAGAACTTAATGTTTATTGAGTGCTGGCAAAGTACCAGGCATTGTACTCTTCCAATGTTTAACTCATTCCATAAAACAGAATACTACAACATAGGCATTACTATTGTCCCCATTTTACAGATGAGGGAACAGAAGGAAAAAGAGGCTGAATTTGTTGCCAAAAGACAACAAAGCCCGGATTTCAATCCGGGCATTCTGACTTCAAAGTCTTGTAAACTTATAAACTCTACATTATACTCCACAGAGTGAGACTATTTGAATTTGACAAAAGTTATCAACAGTAAAGCTATTTCTTTAAGGGAAGAGTGGTCACCTCTGCAACAATAATTAGAACTGTTAGACTAAGTTTTGAATTGAGACAGAGTGAAAAGGTTAGATCTGGCAAAAGCAAAAAACAAAAATCAAAAAACTTGACTATGTGCCATTTGATTGTCCTTTCCTTCTGTTCAATTTAAAGCAAAAACCAAACTCAGCAAGTCTATCTGTATTCATATGATTGCCTTATCCTTGTACTCATCATAAGGAGATTAGGAGTGACAGCAACATTAGATCACCACTGGATGGCACCGTCCACCTCCCTGCTCTAACCTACACTCTTCTTAACACTGTCTTCACAGCCTTCAACACTCAGCTCACGTATCATTGTCCCCAGGAGGCCTCACCTGAGCCTATGGGCCTGCCTAAGTACCTTTCCCATACGTAATTATGACCCCTCTATTTTAGCACTGGTTGTTCCACCTTGCTCTGAAATCTTCAATCTATGTCTCTCTGGCCTGAAACTGAGAGCTATTTGGAATATTTCTCTACTTGAGAATGTCACAGCACATAGTGCCTAGTACTTTTTAGGAACATAAAGAATTATGTGCGATGATGGATGCTAACTTTCATAATATATAAAAATATTGAATCATTATGTTGTACATCTGAACTAATATTATACGTCTGTACCTCAAAAAATAAACAGAACATAAAAAAGAAAAAAACACTCAAACTTCTGAATTTATGTAGTAGAGGATGAGGTAGTTGTATTTATTTGATATAATTCCCTTTGTGAAACCAGAAACATAAAAGCCTGCAACTTAATAAATTTATAGTTGTAATTACAATGATAGCTTTTAATCATGGAAAGATTATGCATCCTCTACAATCCTCAATTTTCTCATCTGTAAAATGTGATAATTCATGGGATTTAAATGAGGATTGATTGAGTTCCTTGCAGAATTGTGTAAACTTTAAATAAGCATTTAAGTATTATTATTAAAACCTACGAGGTTATAAGTTGCTTTCCAAAATGGAGCAAGGAGTGCCTTTTCTGGCTATGTTTTGGCAATGTAACACTGGAAAAGATGGAGTAAATCACACCTTCTTTAATGTTCCCCTCTATTCATTCTGAAACCAAGCCAAAATAAGCCAGTAGAAATCATGTAGAACAGAAGTAGGAGAAAATGAAGAGGGAAAAAATGACACAACTTCCTCTGTTCTGTTAAAGTTAAGTGGGTTTTCCTGATTCTCCAATAAACAATTTATTCCCTTATTCAAGTCTGATATAGTGCTACAGTTTCATAATTTTAAGTTTCAGTTTGAACACTGAAAAAGTCTGATTTGTAATACTTCAGGTGAATCTGTCCCTTTCTGTGACCATTAGCCACAAATTTTGCAATGACTTACAAAGACAAGATACTTCACAATCATTCTGATGTGCCTGCCACTGCAACAAAATTTGAACTACCAAAAGGGATCCCAAGTGTTCCCTGGAGACAGATCTTTCCCATAAACAAAAGAAGCTACTTTATATAATGATTCATTGTGTTGAATTATGAGGGAGCCAGAGGTGAGTAGTCATATGAAATAATCAGTTTATCCATAAAATTGCCCTTAATTTAAAATTTAATAATTTTGTTATCTCAAGTAAGATCAATTTTAGTCAAATCATTTATTACATAACAATTTTGAGTTTCATTAGTTTACAGCTATTTTTCTTCCCTTTTATCAAAATAAAATATAAAAATCATGGTATAAATTTCTTGATGTTAACTTCTTTTGTCACAAACAATAAAGCTTTCTTCTATAGACCATCAGAAAAAACGTACAATGTATCTTCCAGTATCATTTTCAAATGAAATAAAGCTGAACTCAAAATAAGTAGGAGTTATGCCAGACATAGTGGAGACTGATCTGGATCCAGAGCTCTGGGTGAAGCAGAGAAGACCCATGTGGCTACATATTTGGGAATGAGCCAGAAAAGTTCATTTTCCCGCATGCAAAAGCAAAAATTGATTTGCAAACAATTGCATAGGGGTACTCTACTGGCAATACTTCCCTGGACCCATCTGGTTCTATAAGAAGCAGAAAAATTAGGAGTAAACATGAAATCACACAGAAAATATATATTTACAGGAAGCAAGCTTTCCTTATGGCAGCAGGATCAGAGGGCAGGAGAGATGAGAAGCTCTGTATTACTTTGTCTGTATCAAAATTTAATTTTAGTGAATCCAGACACAAAATCCTGCTAGCCCAGAGTATGTCCCTGGCTTCTCTCTTGCAGTGAGCTCACGAAATTAAAGAATTAAAAAAAAAAAAGCTTTCAAAAGTCAGATCCTACCCAAGCTTATTAGCAGTGTTTGATACATCTATGTCTTTTGACCCAGGAGAAAACTCTCTCTTTGAAACATTATATTCACTTGACTCCCAGAATAACATCTTCTGGTTCTCCTCCTTCATCACTGGTTGCTAACTTTCTTAGTTTCCTTGGTTGTACTGTTCAAGGATTTAGTCCTTAGACATATTTTCATATCTAGGGTTACCCACTCCCCACATTCTATTATCTGCTCTTAAAAGGGTTTAAATACTACATATATGCTGATGAGCTTCAAATTTACATATTCAGCTTACACTTCTGACTATATTTCATATTTAACATACTTAACAAGTTAAAACTTCATATTTAACATGTCCAAAACCAAATTATTTTATTCTCTCCAAACAGCTTCCTCCCTTGGTCTTCTTCATTAAATAAATGGAAACACCAAATTTATGTTGACTCAAAACAGAAACTTAAACATCACCTTGACTCTTCCCTTCAGACTCCATATACAATCCATAAACAAATCCTGACAATGCACTTTCCAGATATATTAAAAATGTAACAATTTTGTGCTGTTTTAACCACTGCCACCCTGGTTCAAGCCAGCATTATGCTTCACCTTTCACAGTTTTGCTTCTATCTTTTCCCTGCTTTTCTTCATTCTCAAAATAGAGCCAGAGTCACAAAGTAAAACTCTTCTATTCAGAGTTCTCCAACAGCATACTGTAAAGAAAGCACAGCCTTTTCAGTGGTCTACCTATATTAGATTCCTTGCTGTTCCTTGAACACACTGAACTGCTACTGTAACTCCTTCTGCAGGTAATGATTTAATCTCAGATATCCATGGAGGTTCTCCTCTTCACTTTCTTTAGATCTTTCCTTAAATATCACTATATCACAGAGACCTCAGACTACCTTAAAATAGCATCCCACTTTCATTCTCCACCCACTCATCCTGCTTAATATCCCCTTACACTTTTCAACACCCAGTATATTACACATCAATTTTTTCCCTTTTTTAATCCCCTATGCCGTTCCCCATAAAACGTAAGGACTTTTAGGGCAGGGAAAGTATGTTTGCCGTCATATTCCTTGTACCTAGAACAACACCTGACATTTGCTAGATTCTCAAAAAAATATTTAATGAATACTAGATACAAGAAAATATGATAAAATTATTTCAAATGAGTATGTCAGAAAGAAAGAACTATATATACAGTCAACATTAAGTGCGCTTTAATTGCAAGTCAGTTTTGTGGATAAGTTAACATACCAGGTACCTGACTAGACTGACTCTTAAGTGGGAAGAATGATATGAGGATAACCCAAGTTAGCATTCAGTCTGTGATATCAATGAACTAGCATATATACAGTTCTAGAGATATTCCTCTAAATCTTATTCCAATGGATAACAATAATATGAATCACTAAGTGGAAGCTTATCATTCTTCAGCAACAACAAAAAATTATATAAATTTTGGGGTTACAGAAAGGTAAAAATAATAGTTTGTATTTTAAATTATTTCAACTAAAATACACTAATAATTTCCAGATATGGGGAAAATTCCACGTGGAAAAGTAAATAGGGTCATTTATAGACATACATAAACTTTAGTAGCAAATATTTCAATCATTGATTTAAATTGTGCATGAGTATTTGCTTTGTCAATTGATTAAATAAAGAACTTTTATCTGAGCCTTACCTATGTGTCCTGCACCTAAAAATGGAAAGGCATGTCCTCCCCTTAAACCATAGGAAAATGTAAATTAGTACTTTGAAAGAAGCCTGCGGAAATCAATTAATGTAATCCACCACATCAACAGGATAAAGAAGAAAAGCCACAGATGATTTCAATGAATACAGAAAAGCCATTTGACAAAATCCACACCCATTCATTACAAAAACTCTCAGTAAATTAGGCATAGAGAAGAATTTTCTCAACTTAATAAAGAATATCTACAAAAAACTTACAACTAACATTATACTTAACAGTGAAAAACTAAAAGTTCTCCCACTAAGATCAGGAACAAGGCAAGGGTGTTCCCTTTTACCATTGTTTTTCAACTTCATACTGGACATCCTAGCTAATGTAATAAAATAAGAAAATAAAATACAAGGTATACTGCTTGAGAAGAAAGAAATAAAACTGTCTTTTTTCATAGATGACATGATCATCTACGTAGAAAATCCGAAAGAAGAAGAACAAGGAAAAGAATTCCTGGAACTGAAAAACATTTATAACAAGGTTGCAGGATATAACGTTAATATACAAAAGTCAATCATTTCCCATATACCAACAATGAACAAGTGGAATTTGAAGTTAAAAACACAATACTATTTACACTAGCATCCAAAAAATAAAATACTTAGGTATAAATCTAACAAAATGAAAATTAAAAACCTCTTGAGGAAAGAAGTCAAAGAAAAGTTAAATAAATGGAAAGATACTCCATGTTCACGTTTAGGAGTACTCAATGTTGTCAAGATGTCAGTCTTCCCAACTTGATCTATAGATTCAGTGAAATCGCAGTCAAAATGCCAGCAAGTTATTTTATAAGTATCAACAAAACGATTCTGAAGTTTATATGGAGAGTCAAAAGACCCAGAATAATCAACACAATATTGAAGGAGAAGAAAAAAAAATAGAGCTAACACTACTTGACTTCAAGTTATTATAAAGATACAATAATTAAGAGTGAGGTATTGGCAAAAGAATAAACAAACAGATCAATAAAACAGAACAGAGCCCAGAAATAGACCACATAAATACACTCAACTGATCTTTGACAAAGAAGGAAAGGAAATACAATAAAGAAAATGGTGATGGAACAACTGGACATCCACATGCAAAAAATTTAATCTATAAACAGATTTTACACCCTTCACAAAAATTAACTCAAAATGGAACTTTGACCAAAATGTAAGACTCAAAACTCTAATGCTCTTAGAAGATAACATAGGAGAAAATCTAGATGACCTTGGATTTGGTGATGACTTTTTAGGTATGATACCAAAGACATGATCGATGGAAGAAAGAATTGATTAGCTGGGACTTCATTAAAATTAAAAACTTCTGCTCTGTGAAGACACTGTTAGGAGAATAAAAACACAAGCTACAGAGTGGGAGAAAATATTTGCAAAAGACAAATCTGATCAAGGTCTGTTATTCAAAATATTTTTAAAAACTCTTACAACTCAACAATAATTAAACCAACCAATTAAAAAATGGGCCAAAGACCTTAACTGACACTTCACAAAGAAAATACATTGATGGCAAATAATCATATGAAAAGATGTTCCTTGTCATATGTCATCAAGAAAATGCAAAGTTAAACAACGAGATACCACAACACACTTAGAAGGGTCAAAATCCAGAACACTGACAACACCAAATGCTGGTGAGGTTGGGGGACAACAGAAACTCTCATTGATTGCTGCTGGGAACAGAAAGTGGTACAGCTGCTTTGGAAGGAAGTTTGGCTGTTTCAACAAAACAAAACATTCTCTTGCCATATAATCCAGTAATTGTGCTCCTTGGTATTTATCCAAAGGAGTTGAAAACTTATGCCTACACAAAAATCTGTACACAGCAGTTTATAGCAGCTTTATTCTTAATTACCAAAACTTGGAAGCAACCACAATGTCCTTCAGTAGGTGAATGGATAAATAAACTGTGGTACATCCAGATAATAGAATATTATTCAGCCCTAAAAAGAAATGAGCTATCAAGCCATGAAAAAACACGGAGGAAATTTAAATGCATATTACTAAGTGAAAGAAGCCAATTTGGAAAGGCTACATTATGTATGATTTCAACTATTTCAACAGTGTTCTAGAAAAGGCAAAACTATGGAGACACTAAAAAGATCAGAGATTTCCAATGATTAGGGGTTAAGAAGGGATGCAGAGGTGGAGCACAGAAGATTTTTGTTTTCACAGAATAGTGAAACTATTCTGCATGATATATAAATATGATATATATTATCTTATATACATATAAAGTGGGAAAATTTGTTTGAGATTGGAAAATGATGACCAGTAATTTGTGGCTCAGTAATAAAAACAGCACTGAATGATATTAACCATGCATATATGGAATTAGAATTTAATTGATAAGTCATGATAGATTCACCATCTAAACATGTTTTCTTCTTCCTTGGTTACTTTAATAAGGCACTTTGTTTATTAGTACAGACTCAATTGTTTCAAAGCCCCAGTCATTGAAAGAAATAAATGATTATCCCCTTAGTAGCAAAAAAAAGTGCAAGAATCATTTAATGAGTTTGGACTAGAAATTGTAAATTTTTTATATTCCCAAAGTTTAGTTTACCTAATTGCAATTGGTAATTTCTCTTAAATTTTATAATATAAATCAATCATTACACAGCAATCTAACATACAAAGCCCTGATATATCTTAAAATTTTTCCTCAATATTGACTGTATCTTCTTCTAAAACAATCTCCAGCAAGGAATCTGCACTACCTGAAATTATTTTTGATTGAACATATGTTTCTTAAAAAAGCAGCTATATTGGTACATACTTTGGAGACCATAATATATAAAATGGAAAAAATGCTTAAACAGACATGTAGAGTAATATAAAAACAGATTTTGAAAAGTTATGATTTTTTTTCCCTTAAAGTTTTGAAAGTCCTAATGGGATTGTTCCTAATCACACAAAAATGTCACATATTTATTATTTCTTACTTTGAATATCTGTTAAATTTTACCTAAAAACATGACACAATATAGGTTTCTGTCTTTTGGGTTTTTTTTTTTGGTCATACACTGTTTTTTTTGAGGTTTTAGTAAATACAATAATCATCAAAATGAACTTGTGAGGGATATTTGGTAAGAAAACCAAATTGACAATTTTCATATTAATATGCCTGCACTATGGCTACAAGTCTACTGAAAGACACTGAATTTAAGTCAGAATATGCACCTTACCAATCTCCTGTCTTATTTACAAAGTGACTTTATAACCACTTTCACTTACTCCTTAATTCAGAAAAGCAGACCACAACCGAACAGTTTAAGTGTTGCATAAATTGGCAACAGTGGAAATCATTTAATTCCAAATTATTATGGCAACATGCATTCCCAGGTAAATTACCTTATGCCAAATTCCACTCATTAATATTTTAGAAGTTCAAGAAGATATCTAGACTAGTACAGGGACAAACTCACAATAGTACCCTGCAACCTAGAAAGCAAGTTGTCAAAGGCAAGACTATAACTACTGTAGATAAACTAAACGCAATAAGCTAAAAAACAACTTATACAGTTGATTGATACAGAATGTTATCAGCAATGTTGTTTCATTTGTATTATTACAGAAGGTTTCACAGAGATGAATGGGATATTGAATACCTATAATTCTGCCAAAAACAGACTATTACATAACTCTTATGTGCAAAAATAAACATGTACTTTAGACTCATGGAAATTTCTTAGTAACAGCAACCAATTTAGAATAAATACCTACATTTATTGAATGAAAGAGGAAAGAGTCCTAAGGAAAAGGAAAAACAAAAAGAGTACAAAGTGAGAAGAATAAGGAGGATGTCTCCAGCTATAATTTCCATGTTTTAACAAACTTTTTCATCTATAAAACATAGATCCACAACATGCCCAAGTAAATGATAAAAAAAAAAAAGTATCATTCCTACCTCTCTTTTGTACTGGTTAAAAGGGAGCATCATCTAGGGATGTTTTTCTGTAATCCATTACTCTTTTCTTCCTAGTTTTCTAATTCATGGAGATAAACCTGTGGAGAAACCAGCAAACAAAAATACATTATCCAAATGGCCCCCTTAATTGAGAATCCCTTAGAGATTTTCTATTCTTCAATACAGAATGTCCAAGTATATTTATATTCTGGCAAGTCACACACAGTACAGCCAATAAGTTTCCATGATTGTTATATTATTATTATGAAATTCACAGTAATTGAGATTATTTTATAAAAGAGTGATCAACAAATTATAGAGAAAATTCTCTATAGAGAATATAGAATAAAATATAGAGAAAAAAAATAAAATATAAAGAAAATATTAAACATACTTTTTAAAAAACACTCATTTAGAAACAGTAATTGTAAACTAAAAAGGATTTAAAGTCCCTCTTCATATAATATTAGGAAAGTATATTCTACAATTTAGTATAATTCAATTATTTTCATAAAAGGTATTTTGAATGTGTGTTATGACATGCTAGAGAATGCATAAAAAGCAGCTAAACAGACAAATCTCTTATAAGAGTGCACCTATTAGCATAAACACATATATGAAAATCATGTACAAATATCAAAGCTTTGCTTTAACATTAGTGAGTAGTTTGTGTAGTCAGAAAAAAGGAGTGCACTGTGAGTTACAAGTTCCGGCAAGGCGAAAGGCAGCAAAGTTATTTTCCAGATCCAAGGAAATCTATAACACTTGAAGATTACTTTTTCACAAGATGAATAATTTGTTTGATTTTTATAATTTCTCCAACACTCCAGAGGATTCGTGGGTCCATATTCCCTCAAGGACATTCTGATTTAGACACTTCACGTTTTTTAGCTCTTTCACAGAAATACACATGCAGAGAAAATGCCTAAAGGCCTGTTAGAATATACCCATTTTATTTCAATCCATAATATCATCAAAAGGTTAATTTGAAAAGTGACTTCATTTTAACTGCTTTACATATTAGGGCAACCAATGTTTTGGAGAGTTTTTCTTAGACGACTAATTTATGAAAAATCTTAATTTAAAAATTATGTAAAAGGTAAAACTCAAATGTCTCAATTGTTTTTCTGTACTCTTTTTTATGATATTTAAACTTATTAAAATATTATTCACTTATAAAAATGTCAAACAGTACAAGGGTGTATTAGGTAAAGCTTACATGTCCTGTTTCACCAGTCCTCAATACATTATTTTCTGTGTATCACAGATAATATTTGAATAACCATCCAGGGCTTTTTTCTGTGCAGTTGCAGAGACTTTTATGCACACAGCCATATGGATATTTTTAAATAAAAATGAGATCATACTATAGAAATTTTTTGTAAATTAAAAAATTCCCTCATGGAACAAAAAATCATGAATATATTATTCTCACATTATCACAAATCTACCTCATTCTTTTTTAAAGGGGGCAGATGTACTAATATTTATCCAAATATTTCCTAGAGATGGATATATACGTTGCTTCTGAAAATTCCTCTTAAAATATGTTACCTGGATATTCTTATAGAGAAGGAGCTGAGCACATGTACAAACATTTCTTTAGTTTGAATATTTCTAAAAGGGTTGCTAAGCCAAGGTATGCACATTTAAAATTTTGTTAGTTATTCATAAACAGACCTTAAAAGAATTTATTGTTTATATTTCAGAAATGTATGAAAATATACATTACCACTCATGTTTAATTGACTAGATATCATCAATCCTTTATTTTTTTCCATATGAGATGTAAGAAATCGTATTCGTTGACGTGAAACATTTTGCCTTTAATGATTTTCAGTGAGTCCGAACATTTTATATAGGTTTCTATAAGCTATTTATATATAATGGATGATATTTTATTTAGCAAGTGTTTTTCATGTATTTATTCTCAACCTGTATTTTACATTGTACCTTTTATATTTCACCATGCTGATCTGAAATTTTGCATTGCAAAACCCACCAATCTTTTGCTTTACAGTTAAAACTTAAGTAGAAATAGAAAGCCTACCTTGTCACTAATTATGAAACAATTTTCTTATATTCCAATCTAGTGTGTGCACATTTTTTCCACAATTAAGTTATTTGAACATCTTCAACTTTTGGTATAGTATTATCCAGGGGGTTAACATTATTTTTTGACCCAAACAGATAGCTAACTTTTCCAAAAGCATTTATTTAATAGTTTATATTTTGCCTTCTGTTATAATCCCTTTAAAACTCAGTTTTCTTTAGCCTTTGAATCCATCTTAATAATGTATTTATATTTCCTCCTTAATTGTACCCTTATTTTGTCTTAATTTATTAACCAAGCTATAAAAATAAAATGTTTGTCTACAATTAAGTAACACTTGTAGTAAAGAAAAGACAGGCAGACACAACTACACAATCCATTGTTTTCAATTCAATCCCTGTGATAAAATATCCAGGAGTTTACATGGCCTAAAACTAGAATGTGACTTACAGCCAATTATATAAATGCGAGATATTTAAAATAACATAAAATATGTTCAGTCAATATTGCTCTGTAGAACTCTAAAAATAGCTGTTGATATTTTCCAAAAAGTCAGAGTTAATATTTGTCACTACAGGTCTTTAAACAACAAATTTTTAAAGGAAATGGGGAAAGCAAGCCAGCAATCAATTCAATATGCTTGTGCATCCCCCTGCTATGCAGAGATATTCATCATTCAGCAGTGAATAAACTCCTCATCCTGCTTCTACCAGGGGGCATTATTGGGCCTGACAGTGAACATTAAAGAAGCGAATTGCAGCCTAGAGAATTAACAAGAGGAAATGAGACAGAAGGAAAACATTGTTCTAATCATTCTTTGAGTCCTTATAATTATGAAGTTAAATCATTCCTTGAGGGTTATTATGGTGATAGCCATATAATGGAGAGGAGGCTGACGGATTAGGATAAAATATGTTGTGTCTGGGCTTGTATAAAAGGTAAATTTTTTTAAAAGTAGCAAGAAAATGATTTCTTTTATAGAGAAACATCATTTTGACTTTAGTAATTTAAGTTGTTTATTAAGAGAAAATTTAGAAAAAGAAGCCCTTTCCAAAGCAATTTTGAGGAGATGTGTAGGAAATAGGAACAAACTTATTGTTTTGGTAATTGTTAATGGAATTGGACCCTTGACGATGTATTCTCCAGATGTTTATTACTATTATTTTTATTATTATTGAAATTAAATGCCTTTGGCATTGTTCTTTGTATTTAGAGTGGTTTAATCTCATTTTCAAATCCTACAATCACAGTTCCTAAGACTCAGCAACTAGTTCAGAAAGAAACCAACTTAGTCTTAAAAATAAGTTTAAGATCTCATCCAAATTCTGCCATCATCCCATTCCTTAAACTCATTTGCATATATAAATATTTGTCAACATTTATATTTTTTAAATAACGTGGAAGTGAAAGTCACATAACACAAAATTAACCATTTTAGAGCGATTCGGTGGCATTTAGTACATTTATAATGTTGTACAACTACCATCTTTATTTAGTTCCAAAACATTTCATCATTCCAAAGTAAAATCCATTATCCATTAGCCCTCTTCCCCTTTTCCTGGGCAACCACAAATCTGTATTCTGTCTCTATGAACCTACCTATTTCTGGGTATTTCATATACATGGAATCATAAAACACGGGACCTTTTTGTCAAGTTTTTTCATTTTGGAGGTTCTTCTATATTGTAGCTTATATAAGTACTTCACTGACTTTTATGTCAGAAAAATATTCCATTGTGTGTGTGGTGTGTGTGTGTCTGTGTGTGTAATATATATATATATATATACTGCAATTCACTCATCCATTCATTTGTTGATGGACATTGTGCTGTTTCCACCTCTTAGCTCTTGCAAATACTTCTGCTACGAACATATGTGTACATGTACTTGTTTGAATGACTGTTTTCAAAATTCTTTTTGGTATATACCTAGGAGTGGAATTGTAGGGTGATATGATAATTCTATGTTCAACATTTTGAGGAATCACCAAACTCTTTTACACAGAGGCTGAACCCTTTCCACCAGCAATATATGAGGATTCTAATTCTTCCACATTCTCACAAGCATTTGTTGTTTTTTATTCTTTGTTGTTGTTATTGCTCTTTGGTGTGTGTTTTTTTTAATACATACCCTAATTCTTAGTGGGTATGAAATGGTACCTGATTGGGGATTTGACTTGCATTTCTCTAATAACTAATGATGTAGACGATCTTTTCATGTGTTCATTGGCCATTTGTTATGTCTTTGAAGAAATGTCTATCTAATATTTGCATTCATAAGCCCCATGAAATGGAAAATAAAGTTTTAAAATTTAGTTTCTTTTTAGTTTCTTTGCTGTAATTCTTCAAATGGCCATTCTATTCCTTTATCCTAAGAGCAAAAAAAGGTTCCCACTGTTTTATTTTCCATGATCTTTTATTTCAATTCAGAAGATGTAGGCAAAATGCCTCAGGAACACATAATTTGGAAAGCTGGATAGGTCTCACATATTGAAAAAGCACTCAACTAAGTCTTTGGAGGCTAAACAGAAAATTGTGTGCACTAAAAATGGTTTTACCCTATATGCCCATGTGGTGAAATGGAGATGTAATGAAAGGAATTTAAGTCATAAGTGAATGGTAACAACAGCTGAGTGACAACAAATGTGGCATAAATCTAGCAAATAGCCTTTTGTTTTCCCTAAATTTTCATTTCCTTAAGGCATGTCTCACTTCACAGTCAGAGCAGAACACTGGAAAACCAAATCTTGGTTGAGGTCCACCCCCACATATTCCTAGAAACTTAATACTTACTAGATACATGAAGTTTCTTTCCATTAATGAAGTAAATACATTAAACATATATTAAGTCACAACACAGGTCTAAAATGCCTATCAATATAACAAGGAGAAGCCCTTTCTAATGTCTCTTTTCCTCCAAAATTCTATTATCTGAAAACATCCTGGCTTCCAAGTTGACTTAATGACTCTTCTAAAGAAACAATCTTATTGGTTTTTAAAATAACCTTTAATTGACTTGTTATTTTTCCTTACTAAAAATGTAGTTACACTTACTAGCCTAGGTAACAAAGAAGCTTTTAGAATTTCAGTTCATCCATTTACTTATTCACCCAAAAATATTTTTAAATGTCTCATACGGGCTAGACACCATTCTAGCTTTGGATATTTGAAATGAATCCAACACAATCCTGTCCCTTAGGAAGCTCACAGTCTAGTCAAATAAACAAAACAAGAAAATGGAGAGTTATAATATAGTATGTTAAGTGCTAAGATCATTATAAACTCAAGGTGCTGTAAAAGAAGAGGAAGAACAAGTATTCTAGGTAGGAGAACTCATGAAAGTTTTCCAGGAAAAGGGGACCTTGAACTAAATCTCATAGAAGAGGTAAAGCAGGGAAATGCAACAGAAATTCGCTTCATGAATACAATGCCTTTGCTGCCCAAGGATGTTTGATATGCTCTCTCTCATCAGCTACCACAATGCATTGACTTTTACTGCATATCCTGTCTTCGGCCTTGAGATTCCCACTGATGGCAGCCGTAGCACACATTTTCACCCAAAGCATACAGGGTGATAAAATCTATGGTCACAGTTGTTTTTATTCTTACCAAATTCAAACTCATTAATTGAGTGAAAGCTTTCAGAATACATAAACTGCCACCAAAGTAAACACACATGTTGAAAATATAGTATTTTGTCACTGTTAACATATTACTAATGGATGAAATATTAAGACTAACTATGGACCCTTAAAGCAGTTATATTTAAGATAAAACATATCATGCAGAGCAATTTCTTACGGATAAATTTCAAACTTTTATAGCAAGTCAGTA
This sequence comes from Phocoena sinus, assembly GCF_008692025.1. Taxonomy (NCBI): domain Eukaryota; kingdom Metazoa; phylum Chordata; class Mammalia; order Artiodactyla; family Phocoenidae; genus Phocoena; species Phocoena sinus. The sequence goes on from NC_045774.1 coordinate 40,968,972, forward strand.
TTATTATTAAAAAGTTATTTGCTTCTAATATTAAAATTATTTGATTAAAATCAAAATTTTTGAGTATAAAGTATATTTTTTCCAAGAAATTTAACATTGTCATTACTTTTACCTGAATTTGGTCCCTACTGTGTCTGAAATCCTTTAGAGAAATCTTTGAGTTTTCTAAATGTTATTTTCTAGATATTAGTGGATCCTTGTTTAATCAATATGGGTGCTACATCCAAACAATTTTACTCTGCTGGGAAACATTTCTTTCTCTTAAGACAATGATAGGAATTTATTTGCCTTTTTAAAAATCCACAATGCTAACACAAACGGATTCACACAAAATAACAGCATCTCTTTCTTTCACTCATCTATTGCAAAATCTAATTGTCCTACTAACCATTAGTAGCCTTCAGAGTAAATAATAATTTGTTCTATATTATTATTTTCCTGAAAACATTAAGTAACTAATACCTATAGCCAAGCTTGGGGAGCTCATGTATGTTTGTGATTTTTTTACTTCAAATTAATGTCATAAATTTATAACTTCTACTTGCCCTGCAGCACGTTCAGCGATGATATTTGTTATTTATTCAGTGGGAAAATCTAATCGCTGTCAAAGTATTCCATGTTGTAAATTAAGAGTCAGAACAGATATCTTCTTTGAAAGGAAGATTAACCCCACCCAGAAAACTGAAGCAAACTCATAATGGTTTATAAGCTCATATGGTTTACTTTACACATCTCAAGCTGCCTAAGGCAACTATAAATGGCAAATGAAATACAAAAGTCTTGAGGTAAAAAATGAGCGAAAATAAAAGGTAATAGGACAAATAGGGAATATATGAGTAACATATTTGTTTTTCTTGTCTTGTATAGAACCAAAAAGTAATCAATGGATTGGAGTAAATACAGTCTACAGATTGTATATGAGAAGCATTAAGCAGAAATATAGTGTTATTTTATAAAGGCTGATTTTTTACTCAGTGATACAATGATAATGACAATATCCACCTAGAAGTGTTTTTTTGTTACCAATGATGATATGATGTGGATAAACCACCTGTAAAAGGGTATGCACATAGTAAATCGATAATTATTTTTTATAAAAATCATTGATAAATAACTCTTAATGAAGTACTTAAACTATAATTTTCATTAAAATGTCTGTTAAAAGAGTTATTACAATGACTCATAGATTATCTGACCAGAGTTTAAATATGAATGAAATATGAATGGTTAAAATTCTTATTTATAGCCACAGATAAACTGTGAGAAAGAGCTGATAAAGTTAGCAGAAAAGAGGAAAGCGAATTTGTATGACCGAAAGGAAAAAGTAAGATGTTTACATTTCATGGGAAATAAAATCTTGGTCTTTTGGGGGAAAATTAAGAAAATATTTGTATTCCTACTTCCGAAAAGATAAATATTATTTTAATGGTGGATGGCTACTGTTGATTTAGAAAGTCAACACAGTAAAGGTGGGTGATATTTAAACGTCACTGCTCAATTGGCCTGGATAAAACATTAACAGGACTTTAGACACTTCTATTAGCAGTTCATGGGGAAAAAATGGAAAAAGTATATGGCATGGGAGGAAAAAATCTCTCAGAGTAAAGTAAGGCTTGAAAAGTAGCAAGTATAATGTCTTAGAGCAAGAATAACCAATGATTTGGTAGGTATGACCAAGAAGGTAGAGCTTACTGTTCCCCCAAATTCCAGTCAAGGGCTACAGTATCTCTCGGGAAGAAGCAGGCCACCAGCATTTCACATCAGCCTGTATTTCACAGGCTGAATTCCAGAGAAGTGCTGCTGAGAAACTTTCCTTTCCCTAACCCAGCACTCTCCTGTATGGTAGAGTTTCTGCCTCAGACACAGCAAACTAAGAATACTGGGTCCTGATTGCCTAGGTCACTTGCAGGATGGAACATCCATGCTGGGTGAAGCAGCTGAGAAGACTATAAACTAATGCCTCTGCCTAGGCTCTGCTCATAAAACAAGAGTATCACTCCCAGAGATGTGGGCCAGTATCCCTGCCACCAACTCTGGGGTAGTAATTAAGAGATTTTGCCTAATGATAGAGGCAAATCATAAGACGAGAGAGATCCAAAGTTCTCTCCAAAGTAACCAAATTTATTTGGAACAGAGTGTTGGGAAGTTCATGTATAGAATACTTTTAAAAACTATGTACATTTTAGCAGTAAGCAATTAAGAGGAAGCTAGTAGATCTGTTAAAAAATTAAGCTTATTTGTAGGTCAAACAGTTTACCAAAGACAACCAAGAAAAGAAAAAGAGATAACTAAGAGTTCTTCTAGGGTGAGAACAAACCACAAAGACCAGCCTCAAGAAATACTCCTGCAAAGGGGCAAATATAGGATATATATCCTATTGATTCTGTTTCTCTGAGGAACCCTGACAAATATAGAGGCTATCTATAAACCAACGAAAGAGGCCTCAGAACAAAACAAAACACTGCCACCTTAACCTTGGACTACCAACTTTCAGAACTTTAAAAAATACATACTTTTGTTGTTTAAGCAACAAGGTTTTTGGTATTTTATTATGGCATCCCAGAAAAACTAATACAGGGGATTAACCAAAACCACCCTCAAGTTCAATAATTCACTAAAAAGACTCACAGAAGATAAATGCACAAATTATATAAATAGTTATATCAACGCAATGCTTTGTTTGCAATATATATGGATGTAATATGTGTTATAATAACGACACAAAAAGAAGGAAAAGGAAATAGAGTTATATAAGAATAATGTTTCTATATATTACCAGAATTAGTATTTCTGAACTAGATTCAATTAAGATGTATATGGTAAGCCCTAAAGCAACCAGTACTAATAATTACTCTAAAATACAGTGTAAAAATCCTTAAAGTATTTAAAATGTTATTCACCTAATGAAAGAGAAAGAAATAAAGGATGAATAGAGGAACATAAAACAAATGAGTTACATAGAAAACAAAATGTAATATGGCAGAGATAAAACCAAATCTATTGATAATAAAATTAAATGTTAATGGATTAAACAATCCAATCATAAGCAGAGATTGTCAGATTGAATATTAAAAAGATGAGATTCAACTACATGCCATTTACAAGACACACAGTGCATTTTTTTCAACTTCATTAAGGTACAATCAATGAATAAATATTGTATATATTTAAAGTGTACAATGTGATGTTTTGATACATATTGCGGAATGATTACCACAATCCAGCTAATTTACATATCCAACATCTCATACAGTTACCTTTTTTGTTTGTTTTTAATGAGAAAATTTGAGATCTACTCTCTTAGCAAATTTCAGTATAAAATACATTATTATTAAGTAAATTTCAGTATAAAATACATTATTATTAAGTACAGTCACTATACCATACATTAGACCTCCAGAACTTCTGCATCATATAACTGAAAATTTGTACCCATTAACCAACATCTCCACATTTCCCCTAACCTTCAGGCTCTGGTAAACACCATTCTATTCTATGTTACTATGAGTTTGACTTTTTAAGATTGCACATATAAGTGAGATCATACAGTGATTGCCTTTCTGTGGCTTATTTCACTTGGCTTAATTCCTCTAGGTGTATTCATGTTGTAGTAAATGTCAGGATTTCCTTCTAAGGCTGAATAATATTACATCGTGTGTGTGTGTGTGTGTGTGTGTGTGTGTGTGTGTGTGTGTGTGTATCACATTTTCTTTACTCATTCATTCATCAATGAATACTTAGGCTGTTTCCTTATTTTGCATACTGTGAATAATGCTGCAATAGACATGCAAGTGTAGATATCTCTTTGAGATAGTAATTTTACTTTGTTCAAATATTTACCCAGAAGTGGGATTGCTGGGTCACACAGTAGTTTCCCTTTATGTGGTTTCCTTTCACATGGTGAGTCCCTTTTTCTCTCACTGTTTTCAAAATTCACTTTGTCTTTGACTTTTGACAGTTTGATTATAATGTGTCATGTGAAATCTTCTTTGGGTTGAATGAATTTGCGATCCTTTGAGTTTTGTGTACCTGGATGCCCATATCTCTCCCAGATTTGGAAAGTTTTCAGCCATTATTTCTTTAAATAAGCTTTCTGTCACTTCTCTCTCTTCTCCTTCTGGAACTCCTATAATGTGTATATTACTATTTGTATGGTGTCCCATAAATTCCATAGGTTTTCTTCATTTCTTTACTTTCTTTTTTTCTTTTGTCTCCTCTGACTGGATCATTTCAAATGACTTTTCTTTGCATTCACATATTCTATCTTCTGCTTGATCAACTCTGTTCTTGATGCTATTACATTTTTCATTTTATTCACTCTATCCTTCAGTTCCAGAATTTGTTTGGTTCTTTTTTTATTATTATTTCTATCTCTTTGTTAAACTTGTTTTGTACATGTGTTCTCTTCCTAATTTCACTGAGTTGTCTATCTGTAATTTCTTGTAACTCATTGAGGGTCTTTAAAACAATTATTTTGAATTCATTGTTAGGCAGTTTGTAGATCTCCATTTCTTCAGGGCCAGTTCCTAGATAATTATGGTGCTTCTTTGGTGTTATAATGTTTCATTGATTTTTCACATTTCTTGATGTCTTGCAGTGCTGTCTTCACATATAGAGAAGCAGTCACTTCCTTCAGTCTTTACTGACTGGCTTTGGGAGAGAAACATCTTCATCAGTCAGTCTGACTAGGGATTATGAGGCTCTCTCAGGTGTTTTCTATGAATGATCCCACCTACAAGAGGGAACTCTTGTTCCCTCTTAGGGGGTAATTTTTAAGATTGTATGCTGTCTCTCAATTCCACAAAGCCAGACCAAGTGCTGAGAGCATCCCATTTATTTTCCTTAGGGCAGGACCCTAAAATGCTCAAGATTGTGTGTTTTCTCCCAATCCCACAAAATTGGGCCACCTTTCTGCACATGCTCTCAAACTATCTGCAAAGGTTTACATGCACCATCCACAGGGGCTGGTACATGGCAGATTCAGCCACTGGGTTGCGGGTGAGGTGTGCCGAATGTCAGAAGTGCCCATGGGACAACCTATGGGTTCTGAAGATAAGGTGTCCCAAGAGGCTCATGGGTCTGATGGAGTCTGTAAAGTGATTTGTGGGATACATGGACCTTTGATGAGTTCCAATCCTTGGCTGCTGTGCTCCCTGCCTTTCCCAACCCCTCAGCCCTGATGATAACCTCAGTATTCTGAGTGTGGTTAGAAAGAAGTAGCCCTCTTGGGCAGCATTCTGCACAGATAGGGAAGCCAGACACTCACTCACTCTGCTCTCATTTTTCCAATGGGAGAAACTGCAGACTAAGTGCGGGAGGTCTCTCTTCATATTGAGCTGCGCCACCTTAGGGGAGGGGTGACACTAGTTAAGTGAAACTGTTTTTCTTACCCTCTTCAATTCATCTATTTATGGATTTTTCACTCTCACGATGTACTGAAACTTTTCTGTTAAGACTCCTGGATTCCTACAAAAGTATTCTCATTTGTGGGTAATGGCCAAAATCAATGTTCTTTGGGTGGATAATAACAGAAAACTTCTATACCACCATACTGCTCACAGGAGACACAGTATAGAAAATAAAAGGTTAGAAAAATAATATACTATGCAAAAAAAAACCATAACTGAACTGGAATGACTAGACTAACAGACAAAGTAGACTTTAAAACAAAAAACTTACTAGAAATAAAGCTGTATTATAATGAAAAAATGTTTAATTATCAGGAAAATGTAACACATTACATTTGCAGCTAGTAGAAGATCATATATAGAGATATAGAGATATAGATATGTTCTATACAAACAGAATAAAGGACAAACAACAAAATTATCTCAACAGATACAGAGAAAACATTTGACAAATCCAACCTCACTCAGTGATCAAAAAAACTCAAAAAAAAAAAAAAAACTCAAAAAACTGGTAATAGATGGATGTTTTCAATATGATAAAGGACATCTGCAAAATCCACAACTAAGATCATACTTAATGGTGAAGAACTAAATGCTTTCTGCCTAAAATCAGAGACAAGGCGAGGATGTCTGCTTTCACTACTTCTATTCAAGATTGTAGTAAAGGTTCTAGCCAGTGCAATTAGTCAAAAAAAAAAAAAGAAAAATCATCTACATTGAACAGGGGAAATCAGCTATCTTTATTTTTAGGTGGTAAGATCTTATATACAGAAAATCCTGATAAATCCATTAAAAATATATTTAAACTAATAGGCCAATTCAGCAAGTTTGAAGGGTTAAAGAGAAATATGCATTAATCAACTGTACCCACAAAAATAAAATTCAGAGAACAATTCCATTTATAATATCAAAAAGAATAAAATATATAGGAATCAATTTCACAAAAGAAATGCAAAATCTGTACTCCGCAAATTACAAAATATTGTTGAAAGAAATTAAAGAAGACATAAATATAAAGGCATCTCATGTTCATGGATCAGAAGACTTAGTATGACCAAGAGGGCAATACACTCCAAATTGATCTCTAATTCAATACAATCCCTTTCAAAGCCCCAAAGGTATTTTTTACATAAATGAAAAAGCCGATCATATAATTCATATGAAATTGCAAAGGAGCCCATAAAGCTAAAATAATTCTGAAAAAGAGGAAAAAAGTTGGAGGATTTACATTTCCTCCTTTCAAAACTGACTGCAAAGTTATATTAGTCAAGAAACTGTGGTAGTACTCCCATAAAAATAGACATATTTTCAGTAGAATTAAGAATTCATTTATATACTTACACATTTATGGTCAATTCATTTTGAACAAGAGTGCTAAGACAATTCAATGATGGGAAGGGGGAATAGTCTTTTCAATAAATGGTGCCTGGACAACTGGATATTCTGTAAAAGAATCAAGTTGGACCTCTTCCTCATACCACACATACAAATTAACTCAAACTGTATCACAGACCTAAATGTAAGAGCTGAAACTATAGAAATCTTAGAAAAAAGTATAGAAGTACATCCTCATGACCTTAAATTAATCAAAGGACTTCTCTTATGACACCAAAACCAAAAGTGACAAATGAAAAAAGTATAAAAGTGGGACTTTTTTTAAATGAAAAACTTCTGTGTTTCAAAGGGTACCATCAAGAAAGTGAAAAGACGACTCATAAATGGGAGAAATGTCTTTAAATTATGTACCTAGTAAGGGATTTGCATGTAGATTAAGTAAAGAAATCTTAAATTCAACGAAAGAGACAAACCGTCCAATTTTAAATCGGGAAACGTATTTAAATAGACATTTCTCCATGAATATATACAAATAGCCCAAAAGCACATGAAGGTATGCTCAAAATTATTGGCTATCAGGGAAATGCAAATCAAAACTGAATTGAGATACCACTTCATACTCACTGGGATGGCTGTTATCAAAAAAAGAGATAACAAAATGTATGTGCAAGAATGTGAAGCAACTGGAATTCTCATACTCTGCTGTGGAATGTAAAATGTTACAGCCACTTTAGAAAACAGCCCAACAATTACCCTGAAGTTTGATATAGAGTTACCGCACAATTCAGCAATTTCATACCTAGGCACATTCCAAAAAAATAAAAAGTATATATGTCCATGCAAAAATGTGTACAGGAATGTTCATAGAAGCATTATTGATAATATCCAAATTGTGGAAACAAGACAAAACCCAAGAATGAACAAACACAATTCGATATATTCACACAATGGATTATTATTTAGCAATAGCAAATCTGAAGTACTGCTACATGCTACATGGTTATCTGTGGATAACCATATAGTACATGATTCCATTCAGATGAAATTTCCAGAATAGGGAAATATCAGTTAGAGACACAAATAGACTAATAGATGCCTAGAACTTAGGGAGAGGGGACTTTGGGAGAAAATGGGAAATGACTTCTAAAGGTTGTAGGTTTTATTTTGTGGTGGTGGTGAAAATGCTCTAAATCTGATGATGGTAGCAGTTACATAACTCTGTGAATATAGTAAAAACTATAGAATTGCACACTTTAAGTGGGTTAATTGTATGGTGTGTTAATTGAATCTCAATAACACTGTTCTAAACAGATTTTTTTAAAGAGTGAGTCAGGAGACACCACTGAGGAAACTTTGCTATAGATTTATCTATGTTATATTTCTCCTGGAATGAGCTGAGTCCAGTAAAAATACAAACCCTTAGATAACGTTAAAACAACAAGATGAATCAAAGGAAAACTTTCTTCTTCTATTTTAAAAAGTCTACCTCTGGGAAGGAATTTTTACTATAGTCTGAGATGGAAATAATTCATGAAACTATTAATAAAGACTTCCAGAAATAGGAGTGAGAATTGAAAAGAGTAGTTTCATCTTATGAGAAGAGAATGAAAAGTTCTGAACTTTTGCATTTGGAAAACAAAAACTGGGGTAGGTATTACTGAACTCCATGAATTCTTGAATGGCACAACTAAAGTCAACAGTATGTCTAATGTTAATAGAAAGGGACACATTTTTAACTTAATCTAGTAATTTAAAGACATATTGAACTAACAAATGAACAGTATCCATTAACCCAAATATGATAGCAGTAGAAAAATAATTTCATTCAAAAAGAGTTAAGACTAAATTAATAACTATAAGTCCTCAGCAGACTTTTAAAAACTCAGTGATCTCTAGAGTTTCTTTTGGGGTGGCAATGAACCTCTCCTCCCTTAACAAAAGCCAGCTGGATAAGTCAGGTTTCAGATTCAGAAAGTTAGTTCTAATTTTCAACTGGATAAATCAAGTACACCATTAGAAATACAGGTCTGGGTTTCAAAGAACAGTTCTGGGCTGGAGGTATACATTTTGGAGGCAATAGAATATAGATGGAATTTAAAGCCAAGAAATGGATGAAATTATGACAGGAATTGAAATTATGACTTATATAAATATATAAGTGTAGTGGATGGAGTATAAATAGATATAGGTAGTGTAAGTGGCAAGTAATACAACCAATCTAATCTATGATGTACTATAATTATATATTTGAGTGGGTATTTCTTACTACTGAGTTCCACAGGAATCAAGTAAAGTTCATGGTATTTTATTTCAGGCCCAGAGTAGTACTGACAATTTACTAGACAGAAAAATGAAGGGGAAGCATTACAATAAAAAATAATATCAAAGCAGACTCTGAGAGATAAGAGTTAACCAATTCAAGATTTATACCTTGCAGGCTGGCCTCCCCCTAAGAAATTGGGAGATGCAAGTTTCCCTGGTAATTGGCTATAGCCCAGTTACAAAGGGAATCTGTTCTGGTGAACTGCAAGTCTTAACATCACGCCTAAAATGCAAGGGGAGGGTTTCTACTTCCCTAACACCAAACACTGGTATGAAAAATCCTGATTCCACTCTCAAATATCACATAGCTGAAATTATAAGCCTTGGACTCAGTATTATGCCAGGGGAGGGGCTAAAGGGTATCCTTTAGCTTGTGAAGCAAAACTAGAACCAGGTTTCCTTTGGAAGTAAATGGGTACATGTGGTTATTAAGAGATTTGCATTGCATTGTTTACTTTGGGCACATTTTAAAAATTTTAGGCAATTTTTTTCTAAAAGCGATAATTTCTACATCCTTAACAATAAAAAGCATTCCTACCACCTTATGTTTAGATAAAGATATTTTCGCAAGAGATAAGAGTAACGTGAAACATCAGTTTGTTCACTAATTAAGTAGAGAGCACTTGTATACATTATTAATTTGCTTCTCTCCAACATCTCAACAACTAATTCCCTTAGACACTCAAGTAACTGTATCCATTTCTCCTGACAGTTACAAAATCACAGCTTAAACTCTTCTTAGATTAATTTGGAAACTTTGAGCCTGAGTTGAAAAATGAAACCTAATTTGTTATAAGGTTAATATCATCTTTGCTGAGATGGATTTTGTGTCTGATTTAGAAGCATTACACCTTTTCAAAAATATAAATGAATTTTAATAAATGAATAAAATGGAAATATTCATGTTTCATATTATTTTCTCTTTACAGCATTTTCATTTTTAGCTTAATTTTTATTTTATATTAAAGTATAGTTGATGTTGTGTTAGTTTCAGATGTACAGCAAAGTAATTGTCATATATATTCATTCTTTTTCAGATTCTTTGCTCATATACGTTATTACAGAGTATCGAATAGAGTTCCCTGTGCTCTACAGTAGGTCCTTGTTGATTATTTTTAATAGAGTAATGTGTTTATGTTAATCCCAAACTCCTAATTTATCTTTCCCCCCACCTTTCCCCTTTGGTAACCATAAATTTGTCTTCAAAGTCTGTGAGTCTGGTTCTGTTTTGTAAAGTTTATTTCTATCATTTTTTAAGATTCCACATGTAAGTGATATCATATGATATTTCTCTTTCTGTCTAACTTACTTCAATTAGTATGATGATCTCTAGGTCCATCCATGTTGTGACAAATGGCTTTCTTTTTTTACAGTATTTTCTAACAATTTATTTCAATTATCTGCATATTTTTTTAACATCTTTATTGGAGTATAATTGCGTCACAATGGTGTGTTAGTTTCTGCTTTGTAACAAAGTTAATCAGCTATACATATACATATGTCCCCATATCTCCTCCCTCTTGCATCTCCCTCCCACCCTCCCGGTCCCACCCCTGTAGGTGGACCCAAAGCACGGAGCTGATCTCCCTGTGCTACACAGGTGCTTCCCACTAGCTATCTACTTTACATTTGGTATTATATATAAGTCCATGCCACTCTCTCACTTCGTCCAGCTTAGCCTTCCCCCTGCCCGTGTCCTCAAGTCCATTCTCTACATCTGCATCTTTATTCCTGTCCTGACCCTAGGTTCTTCAGAATCTTTCTTTTGTTTACATTCCATATATATGTGCTCACTTACAGTATTTGTTTTCCTCTTTCTGACTTACTTCACTCTGTATGACAGACTCTAGGTACATCCACCTCACTACAAATAACTCAATTTCACTTGCTTTATAGCAGAGTAATATTCCATTGTATATATTGTATATATACCATTGTATATATGTGCCACATCTTCTTTATCCATTCATCTGCCAATGGACACTTAGGTTGCTTCCTTGTCTTGGCTATTGTAAACAAAGCTGCAATGAACATTGTGGTATATGACTCTTTAGAATTATGGTTTTGTCCGGATATATGCCCAGTAGTGGGATCGCTGGGTGAAATGGTAGTTCTATTTTTAGTTTTTTAAAGAAACTGCATACTGTTCTCCACAGTGGCTGTATCAATTTACATTCCCACCAACAGTGCAAGACGGTACCCTTTTCTCCACACCCTCTCTAGCATTTATTGTTTTTAGATTTTTTGATCATGGCCATTCTGGCTGGTGTGAGGTGATACCTCATTGTAGTTTTGATTTGCATTTCTCTAATGATTAGTGATACTGAGCATCCTTTCATGTGTTTGTAGGCAATCTGTATATCTTCTTTCGAGAAATGTCTATAGGTCTTCTGCCCATTTTTGGATTGGGTTGTTTGTTTTTTGATATTGAGCTACATGAGCTGCTTGTAAATTGTGGAGATTAATCCTTAGTCAGTTGCTTCATTTGCAAATATTTTCTGCCATTATAAGGGTTGTCTTTTCATCTTCTTGATGTTTCCCTTTGCTGTGCAAAGCCTTTAACTTTCATTAGGTCGCATTTGTTTATTTTGGGTTTTATTTCCATTTCTCCAGGAAGTGGGTCAATACATATAGGTCTTAATCCATTTTGAGTTTATTTTTGTGTATGGTGTTAGGGAGTGTTCTAATTTCATTCTTTTACATGTAGCTGTCCAGTTTTCACAGTACCACTTACTGAAGAGGCTGCTTTTTCTCCATTGTATATTCTTGCCACCTTTATGAAAAATAAGGTGACAATATGTGCGTGGGTTTATCTATGGGTTTTCTATCCTGTTCCATTAATCTATATTTCTGTTTTTGTGCCAGTACCATACTGTATTGATTACTGTAGATTTGTAGTATAGTCTGAAATCCAGGAGCCTGATTCCTCCAGCTCTGTTTTTCTTTCTCAAGATTGCTTTGGCTATTCACGCTCTTTTGTGTTTCCATACAAATTGTAAATTTTTTGTTCTAGTTCTGGGAAAAATGTCATTGGTATTTTGACAGGGGTTGCACTGAATCTGTAGATTGCTTTGGGTAGTAGAGTCATTTTCACAATGTCAATTCTTCCAATCCAAGAACATGGTATATCTCTCCATCTGTTTCTATCTTTAATTTCTTTCATCAGTGTCTTATAGTTTTTGGCATCTTTTGTCTCCTTAATTAGGTTTATTAATAGATATTTTATTCTTTTTGTTGCAGTGGTAAGTGGGAGTGTTTCCTTAATCTTTCAGATTTTTCATCATTAGTGTCTAGGAATGCAAGAGATTTCTGTGCATTAATTTGTATCCTGCTACTTTACCAAATTCATTGATTAGCTCTAGTAGTTTTCTGATAGCATCTTTAGGATTCTCTATGTATAGTACCATGTCATCTGCAAACAGGGACAGTTTTACTTTTCTGATTTGGATTTTTTAAATTTCTTTTTCTTCTCTGATTGCTGTGGCTAAAACTTTCAAAACTATGTTGAATAATAGTGGTGAGAGAGGACAACCTTGTCTTGTTCCTGATCTTAGAGGAAATGGTTTCAGTATTTCACCATTGAGAATGATATCGGCAGTGGGTTTATCATATATGGGCTTTTTATGTTGAGGTAAGTTCCGTCTATGCCTACTTTCAGTAGGGTTTTTATCATAAATTCAATGGTATTGAATTTTGGCAAAAGCTTTTATGCATCTATTGAAATGATTATATGGTTTTTATTCTTAAATTTGTTAATATGGTTTATCACATTGATGGATATGTGTACACTGAAGAATACTTGCATTCCTGGGATAAACCCCACTTGATCATGGTGTATGATCCTTTTAATGTGCTGTTGGATTCTGTTTGCTAGTATTTTGTTAAGGATTTTTGCCCCTATGTTCATTAGTGATATTGACCTGTAGTTTTCTTTCTTTGTGACATCTTTGTCTGGTTTTGTATCAGGGTGATTATGGCCTCATAGAATGAGTTTGGGAGTGTTCCTCCCTCTGCTATATTGTGGAAGAGTCTGAGCAGGATAGGTGTTAGCTCTTCTCTAAATGTTTGATAGAATTTGCCAGTGAAGCCATCTAGTCCTGGGCTTTTGTTGGAAAATTTTTAATCACAGTCTCAATTTCAGTGCTTGTGATTGGTCTGTTTATATTTTCTATTTCTTCTTGCTTAAGTCTACTAAGGTTGTGCTTTTCTAAGAATTTGTCCATTTCTTCCAGGTTGTCCATTTTATTGGTATATAGTTGCTTGTAGTAATCTCTCATGATCCTTTGTATTTATGCAGTGTCAGTTGTTACTTTTTCTTCAATTCTGATTCTATTGATTTGAGTCTTCTCCCTTTTTTTCTTGATGAGTCTGGCTAATGGTTTATCAATTTTGTTTATCTTCTCAAAGAACAAGTTTTTAGTTTTATTGAAGTTTACTATTGTTTCATTTCTTTTTCATTTATTTCTGATCTGATCTTTATGATTTCTTTCCTTATGATAACTTTGGGGTTTTTTTGTTCTTCTTTCTCTAATTGCTTTAGGTGTGAGGTTAGGTTGTTTATTTGAGATGTCTCTTGTTTCTTGAGGTAGGATTGTATTGCTATAAACTTCCCTTTTAGAACTGCCTTTGCTGCATCCGATAGGTTTTGGGTCGTTGTGTTTTCATTGTCATTTGTTTCTAGGTATTTTTTGATTTCCTCTTTGATTTCTTTAGTGATCTCTTGGTTATTTAGTAGTGTATTGTTTAGCCTCCATGTGTCTGTATTTTTTACAGATTTTTTCCTGTAATTGATATCTAGTCACATAATGTTGTGGTCAGAAAAGATACTTAATATGATTTCAATTTTTAAATTTACGAAGGCTTGATTTGTGACCCAAGATATAATCTATCTTGGAGAATGTTCCATGAGCACTTGAAAAGAAACTGTATTCAGTTGTTTTTGGACAGAATGTCCTATAAATAGCAATTAAGTCCATATTGTTTAATGTATCATTTAAAGTTTGTGTTTCCTTATTTACTTTCATTTTGGATGATCTGTCCATTGGTGAAAATGGGGTATTAAAGTCCGCTAGTACGATTGTGTTACTGTCGGTTTCCCCTTTTATGGCTGTTAGCATTTGCCCTATGTATTGAGGTGCTCCTATGTAGAGCGCATAAATATTTACAATTGTTATATGTTCTCCTTTGACTGATCCCTTGATCATTATGTAGTGTCTGTCTTTGTCTCTTGTAATAGTCTTTATTTTAAAGTCTATTTTTATCTGAGAAATGCTACTCCAGTTTTCTTTTGATTTCCATTTGCATGGAATATCTTTTTTCAACCCCTCACTTTCAGTCTGTATGTGTCCCTAGGTCTGAAGTGGGTCTCTTGTAGACATCATATATACGGGGGGTCTTGTTTTTGTATCCACTCAGCCAGCCTATGTTTTTTGGTTGGAGCATTTAACCCGTTTACATTTAAGGTAATTATCAATATGTATGTTCTTATTACCATTTTATTAATTGTTTTGGGTTTGTTATTGTAGGTCTTTCTCTTCTCTTGTGTTTCCTGCCTAGAGAATTTCCTTTAGCATTTGTTGTAAAGCTGGTTTGGTGGTGCTGAATTCTTTTAGCTTTTGCTTGTCTGTAAAGGTTTTAATTTCTCCATCATACCTGAATGAGATCCTTGCTGGGTAGAGTAATCTTCACTGTAGATTTTTCCCTTTCATCACTTTAAATATCTCCTGTCATTCCCTTCTGGCTTACAGTTTCTACTGAAAGATCAGCTGTTAACCTTATGGGGATTCCTTTGTATGTTATTTGTTGCTTTTCCCATGCTGCTTTTCATGTTTTCCTTTGTATTTAATTTTTTATAGTTTGATTAGTATGTGTCTTGGCATGTTTCTTCTTGGATTTATCCTGTATGGGACTCTCTGTGCTTCCTGAACTTGACTATTTTCTTTCCCATATTAGGGAAGTTTTCAACTATAATCTCTTCAAATATTTTCTCAGTCCCTTTCTCTCTTCTTCTTCTGGGACCCCTATAATTTGAATGTGGGTGCGTTTAACATTGTCCACAAGTCTCTGAGACTGTCCTCAATTCTCTTCATTCTTTTTTCTTTATTCTGCGCTGTGGTAGTTATTTCTATTATTTTATCTTCCAGATCACTTATCTGTTCTTCTGCCTCAGTTATTCTGCTATTGATTCCTTATAGAGAATTTTAAATTTCATTAATTGTGTTGTTCATTATTGTTTGTTTGCTCTTTAGTTCCTCTAGTTCCCTGTTAAATATTTCTTGCATTTTCTCCATTCTATTTCCAAGATTTTGGATCACCTTTACTATCATTACTCCAAATTCTTTTTCAGGTATACTGCCTATTTCCTCCATATTTGATTGGTCTGGTGAGTTTTTACCTTGCTCCTTCATCTGCTGTGTGTTTCTCTGTCTTCTCACTTTGCTTAACTTAAGATGTTTGGGGTCTCCTTTTCACAGGCTGCAGGTTTGTAGTTCCTGTTGATATTGTTGTCTGCCTGCAGTAGCTAAGGTTGGTTCAGTGGGTTGTGTAAGCTTCCTGGTAGAGGGAACTAGTGCCTGTGTTCTGGTAGGTGAGGCTGGATCTTGTCTTTCTGGTGGGCAGGACCTCATCCGGTGGTGTGTTTTGGGGTGTCTGTGACCTTATTATGATTTTAGGCAGCCTCTCTGCTAATGGGTGGGGTTGTGTTCCTGTCTTGCTAGTTGTTTGGCATAGGGTGTCCAGCACTGTAGCTTGCTGGTCGTTGAGTGGAGCTGGATCTTAGCATTGGAATGGAGATCTCTGGGAGAGCTTTCACTCTTTGATATTACATGGAGCCTGACTTGGCTTTCCCACCTCAGAGGCACAGGCCTGATACCCAGCGGAGCACCAACACCCTGTCAGCCACACATCTCAGAAGAAAAGGGAGAACAAAAAGAAAGAAACAAAAAAATAAAATAAAATAAAGTTATTAAAAAGTTAAAAATTTATTAAAAATAAAAAAAATAAAATGTAATAAAAACAAAAGAGTAACTAAACCAAAATTCAAATCCACCAATGATAACAAGTGCTAAAAACTGTACAAAAAAAAAAACAAAAATGGACAGACAGAGCCCTAGGACAAATGGTAAAAGGAAAGCTATATAGACAAAATCACACAAAGTCTACTGCCTCAATTTTGGGATAATTCGTTGTCTATTCATGTATTCCACAGATGCATGGTACGTCGATTGCGGAGATTTAATCCATTGCTCCTGAGGCTGCTGCAAGAGATTTCCCTTTCTCTTCTTTGTTCGCACAGCTCCTGGGGTTCAGCTTTGGATTTGGCCCCGCCTCTATGTGTAGGTCACCTGAGGGCATCTGTTCTTCGCTCAGACAGGATGGGGTTAAAGGAACAGCTGATTCGGGGGCTCTGGCTCACTCAGGCTGGGGGGAGGGAGGGGTACGGATGCGGGGCAAGCCTGCAGCGGCAGAGGCCGGCATGATGTTGCACCAGTCTGAGGCACGCCGTGCGTTCTCCCGGGGAAGTTGTCCCTGGATCCCAGGAACCTGGCAGTGGCAGGCTGCACAGGCTCCCGGGAGGTGAGGTGTGGATAGTGACCTGTGCTTGCACACAGGCTTCTTGGTGGTGGCAGCAGCAGGCTTAGCATCTAATGCCCGTCTCTGGTGTCCGCGCTGATAGCCATGACTCACGCGGGTCACTGGAGCTTGTTTAGGTGGTGCTCTTAATCCCCTCTCCTCACGCACCCTGAAACAATGGTCTCTTGCCTCTTAGGCAGTTCTGGAGTTTTTCCCGGACACCCTCCCGGCTAGCTGTGGTGCACTAGCCACCTTCAGGCTGTGTTCACACAGCCAACCCCAGTCCTCTCCCTGGGATCCGAACTTCGAAGCCCAAACCTCAGCTCACAGGCCCCGCCCGCCCCAGCAGGTGAGCAGACAAGCCTCTCGGGTTGGTGGCAGCTGGTCGGCACCGACCCTCTGTGCAGAAATATCTCCGCTTTGCCCTCCGCACCCCTGTTGCTGTGCTCTCCTCTGCGGCTCCGAACCTTCCCCGCTCCGCCACCCGCAGTCTCCGCCCGCGAAGGGGCTTCCTAGTGTTGGAAACCTTTCCTCCTTCACAGCTCCCTCCCACTGGTGCAGGTCCCGTCCCTATTCTTTTGTCTCTGTTTTTTCTTTTTACTTTTGCCCTACCCAGGTATGTGGGGACTTTCTTGCCTTTTGGGAGGTCTGAGGTCTTCTGCCAGCGTTCAGTAGGTGTTCTGTAGGAGTTGTTCCACATGTAGATGTATTTCTGATGTATCTGTGGGAAGGAAGGTTATCTCCACATCTTACTCCTCTGCCATCTTGAAGGTCTCTTCCGAATTATCTGCATTCTGCTTTGATTCAACATTTTAATTTTAAAAATTCATTTTTCAAATGATTATAGGAGATCACACTATTATTTTTAATCATGCTTCTCTATCCCTAGATATGTAGTGATTTTTTCCTTTTCTAAAGTTCATGAAATAAAGATTTTTTTAATCAATATATAATTAATGCCTAATGGTAACAATTCTGAAAGGTACATAAGCCTTGAGTTTTGTAAATATTGGGTCACCAGTCTCTTGACCAACAAATAGAGGGAGCCCACACTGGCTATACGCACAGCAAATATGCCCAAATATATAAAGGAAGTAGTATTATTCTGCCAATGGTATTTCAGTAGGTCTGGTTGTGTACTAGGGTGCAAGGGAAGCAGCAGTGTGTTGCTTTACTAGATAGGCAACATCACTGTAACCATTTTCTAGGTACCATCATGCCTCCTCTAACATGGGCTAAATGCTTTACACAACTTCTATGAGACAGGTATCATTTTTATTCCCATTCTCTTCTGAAAAAACTCCCAAGGTCATACATAGCCTAGGTGTTTGACAGAGCCAATATTTATTTATTTATTTATTTATTTATTTATTTATTTTTAATTTATTCATTTATTTTTGGCTGTGTTGGGTCTTTGTTGCTGTGTGAGAGCTTTCTCTAGTTGCAGTGAGCAGGGGCTACTCTTCATTGTGGTGCGTAGGCTTCTTATTGCAGTGGCTTCTCTTGTTGCAGAGCAAGGGCTCTAGGCGCATGTGCTTCAGTAGTTGTGACATGCAGGCTCAGTAGTTGTGGCTCATGGGCTCTAGAGCACAGGCTCAGTAGTGGTGGCATGCAGGCTTAGTTGCTCCATGGCATGTGGGATCTTCCAGAACCAGGGCTCAAACCCGTGTCCCCTGCACTGGCAGGCGGATTCTTAACTACTGCGTCACCAGGGAAGTCCAGAGTCAATATTTAAACCCTCAGCTGTCTGACCTCAGAGGATATGCTCTTAAACACTGTCCTAGGTAGCCTCCTAGCAAACAGGGTTAAAGAAGGTACTCAGGAATATTCTAGGTCAGTATACTCTGATTTGGAATAGTTCTCTAAACATCCTAATTCATAAAAATACTTAAGGCAAAAAGAGGTGAATGGACATTTTTCCAGTCAGCAGCACAATGGCAAGCAGGTCTGCACCACAGTTCTCACTGATCATAAACACAACTGCAGATTCAAAAAAAAAAATCTATACTGTGCTGTTTTGGTGTATTAGGTATGTGTTCACTATGGTGAGGAATCCAAATTCATTTTGTTTCCTCTTCAATGATCTTTGGCCTACCTATATCTTCAGCCATGAGCAAACAGCTGCATATGAATTTTTATCAGATAATGTGTTCATACCCGTAAGACATTTCCTCAGCACTTTTATTGACATATCTTGGCTTAATCCATATATTTGCTTAGGAAAAATAATGTGTTCAAATCTGTAAAATAAAATTGTCTAGAAAATAATAATATTTGTAAGCATAACTTGACAGCTCCACATTCACATCCCATTAAGGTGTGCATGGTGCAATATATTTTAAGATAGCCTTCAGGTTTATCTTTACATTTACAAAATAAATGAAAATTCTGGGAGTTCACTAGTGCACGAAAGCTATGAATGTGTAATATTTCTGTTTCTGTGGAATTTTCTCACAAGCCATATTGGTTAGTGGGTCTATATCTCTTTCATTTGCTGTACTGAGTAAACCACTACCCAAGACAGTTAACTGCTGAATTAAAGTCTGAGGAGGTAAAGAAATAAATTTGTGCCGCATTTGTTCGACGGTAGTGTACTGTAAGACATTATGAGTTAAAGTAATGTTGTAGAATGCTAGCAACAAAGAATTTAGAGCAGACTCAGAGGGAACTCATAATCATAAAGTCATCCTTAGACAAGAATAATAAAAACACAGTTACTGTAAATAGACCGAGTCCTCAGTAACACAGGATAAATCACATGGTGAAAAATGGAAAAAGCACACTACAGACATCATATGAGCAAGGCAGAGAGAAATTATCAAACAATGAGTTAACAGAAATGTCACAACACTGGAGCCAGTGTTCATTACAACTTCTCTCAATGTCATTCATTTCCCTTAAAGGTCAAAAAAAACTTCAAATATGATGAAACACCAATTTCATTTCCTTCTATTTTTAATTTTTTCTGTAAAAGTCTTACCTGAGATCAGACTTGAAAGCTGAAATAGCAGCCCCTAGTTTGGAAAGGAAAGTGAATATATTTTCTCCTAAGCTGATGATAAGACCCACTATTCTTTTTTTTCTTTAACTGAGGTATAAATGACATACAACATTATATTAGTTTCAGGTATATAACACAATGATTCAATATTCGTATATGACCCACTATTCTTAAAAATAATTTTATTGTGGTTAGGAAAGGGAAAGAAGTATCAATATAAGAATAAATAGGTTCATAGAAATTGAGGAATTATCATGAGAAGTAAATTCTGTAGTAATTCAAAGGCAGAATTCTCACTCTTAGACCCCATGGAAGGTAGAAAATGGAATGCTGGGACATTGACTTTGTTTAGAAACCATGGATGACCTTCCCTAGCTAATGCATAAAATCAGATGTCTCTGGCTTTTTCAAACTACTGCATATTTCTTATTTTAAGGAATCCCCATTTGTTTGCCACTTTTATGAGTGTCCTGTATTATGAACAACAACTAATAAACCACATGCCCAATAATGAGAAAGTCTAGGAAAATTAGATCTGAGGTCAAGAGCCTTTTTTAGAGGCAAAAGTGATCAATCTGAACCACCAAGGATGTGGCTAAAAGTTGAAGAAATTAATTCAAGTTTCCATTTTATAATTAAAGAAATGTAATCTTTGACTTGGGAAATTATTTCATTTTGAGAAAATTTGATTAAATCTGTGTATGATTCTTTTGACCTGGGTTAAACTGACAAGAGACCATCAAAAAAGCATACAGACCCAATGAAACTGCTAGGAAAGGTCAAATAGGCAGTCAGTTGCCAAGATCCACTGCTACAAGCTCTTGACCATCTGGTAGATTCTATCCAATTAACCAATTTTAAGCCTCGTGTATATTATCAGATCCCACATCTGTCTATGAATTAGTTATGTATAAACTAAGCTACTATAAAAGAGACCCCAAAATATGGCAGCTCAACCAAGACAGGTTTTTTTTTTTTTTCAGTCACACAAAATAACCAGAGGAAGTGAGGAGTCCAGGGCAGGTAGGCAAGTCTGCTCCACAAGAACACCCAGGGACTCAGGTTAGCATAAATCCCCTGTCATCCTTATTAGGTGTGCCTTTCTTTTTTTTCTCTCTAGGCCTAATGTCACTGACTGATCAAATCTTTACCATTTTCTGCACAATGAGAAGGCCAAAAGAGGGAACTGAAGGAAAATCAGCATTCATTGGCCTGACAATAGTACATATCACTTCTACTAGCATTCCATAGTTAAAGGGCCATACCTAGCTGCAAAGGAAGCTGGAAAATTAAATGTAAAGATATGGAACTCTAAAACTGCCTGTGTGTATATTTGTGTATGTGTATATCTGAGTGTTTGAAGAACTCTGTTGCTCTAAAGAGAAAAAGGTGGAAGTGGTACAGGAATATAATGAGCTATCTCTGTCACATATTATTTTCTGACTATGGAAGTGGAATGTTAAAATTTGAAGCTAATTTAGTCATGTCTTAGAAGAAGACCTCATATAAAATTTTCCAACAGATTCCAGTCTGTATATATTCTAGGGATAAAGCTAGTAAGGTAGACTTAACCCAGATAAACTAGATGTAGTGATACTTTGTTTCCATTATTAAGTGGCTGTGGTACTACAGTTAATAAAGTCTCTATCTTTTCACCAGAATTAGAGGCAAAAGAGTCAGTTTCACAGAAAATTTCCCTGTGCCAGTTGAGATAAGAAAACTAAGTAGTACAGTATTTATTAATATAATAATTAATCATATAAAATGGCAGTAAAAATAAATCAAGAACCATATTTTTGTACCTCTTATGATTTTATTTCATGTTCTAAATGATGCTATGATTTTTTTGCCAATTTTTGCCAAATTATTTTTTGGTCAACTTATTGTGTCATTTATTATTTCAGCTCTTTGTCAAAGTCACAAAGTTAATAAAGATCACTTAATGCTAAAGTATTTCTCTATTTTAGATTTGAAAATTATACAACAGTTTGATCTTACTGAATCCTTGAGGATAATTTGATGGAATATAGTCCCCAGTTTCCCTGCCCTCCATAAGAAGATTATTTCTCAGCATTCATTTTCATGTGAGTTATGGTATATTCCTGTGGTTTAAGTATACTTTCCCACTGATTTACATTGGTTTAATAGGCCATGGAGTGCTGAGATATTTGGTGAAACATTATTCTAGGTGTGAGTGTGATGGTGTTTGGAGACGAGACTAACATTTCTATCAGCAGACTGACTAAAGTGCATTGCCCTTCCTAACGTGTATGGCCCCATACAATCTGCTGAAGATCTGAATAGAATGAAGAGACTCCACGTCCCCCAATTAAAAATGTATTTCCTCCTGCCTGACTGCATTTGGACTTGGACTGAAACATCAGCTCTTGCATGTCTTGAGCCTGCAGGCCTTCAGCTCTCCTGAGTCTCCAGCTTGCTGACTGTAGATCCTGTATGTCACCCCCCATGATCACACAAGCTAATTCCTTATAATAAATTTTCATGTTGGTTCTGTTTCACTGGAGAACTCTAATACACCATGTATCTGATATGTGAAATGAGCTAAAAAGTAACTTTAAATGTATTAATCCACTGAAATATGGGTGTCGTTTGTTATAACAGCAACACCAATTAGCAAAAGTTGATTTCTAAGAGTTCTTTATATGTTCCAGATACAAGACCTTTGTCCAAAAAATGTATTGCAAATATTTTCTGACAGACTGCAGCTGAAGTTAGCTTTTGAAGAAGTTTTTCATTTTTATGAAATCCGATTTATCATTTTTTTTCTTTTACAGTTAGTGTTTTTATGTCTGTCTAGGACATTTTTCATAGCCATTAATGTTTAATGTTTTTATAAATGTTTGCATTGCCTACTGTCTTGCCAATTGTTTTCTATTTGTCCCATCTGTTTTCTCCTGTTATTTTTGTTCTTTTCTCTTCTTTTACAACTTTTTTGTAGGTTATCTACCTTAAGATTCCATTTTCCTCTACTATTGGCTTGTTAGCTATACATCTTTTATTTTTTAAATGGTTGCTCTGCTCTAGGGTTTACAATTTGCCTCTTTAACTATCACAGTCTACTTTAAAATAATATGTTAATTCACAGAGACTATGAGACCCTTACAACAGTACATTTCCATTTCTCCTCTTGCATCCTTTTTTTTTAAAAACATCTTTATTGGCGTATAATTGCTTTACAATGGTGTGTTAGTTTCTGCTTTATAACAAAGTGAATCAGTTATATATATATATATATATATATATATATATATGTATATGTATATGTTCCCATATCTCTTCCCTCTTGCATCTCCCTCCCTCCCACCCTCCCTACCCCACCCCTCTAGGTGGTCACAAAGCACTGAGCTGATCTCCCTGTGCTATTGCATCCTTTTTGATAGTGTTGACATATATTTAACTTCCATATATAAGTCCAAATTACTTTATTCATTTTTTTAAACAGTCTATATGTTATTCTTTAACAGACTTTTTTTTTTTTTTTACAGAAGTTTTAGGTCACAGCAAAACTGAGCAGAATGTACAGAGAATTCTCACATATCCTCTGTCTCCTGACACACACAACCTCCACACATCAACATCCTGCACCAGAGTGGCACATTTGTTACAAATGATGTATCTACACTGACACATTATTATCACCCAATGTCCACAGTTTACATTAGGGTTCACTCCTGGTTTTCTACAATCATGGATTTGAAAAATGTATAATGACATGTATCCACCATTTAGTACTATGGAGAATAATTTCACTGCCCCCCAAATTCTCTGTGCTCTATCTATTCATCCCTCTATCACTCCAAACCGCTAACAACCAGTAATCTTTTTACTGCCTCCATAGTTTCACCTATCCCAGAATGCCATACAGTTGGAATCACACAGTACATAGTCTTTTCAGATTGGCTTCTTTTACTTAGTAAATATGCATTTAAGGTTCCTCCATGTCTTTTCATGGCTTGTTAGCTTATTTCTTTTCAGTACTGAATAATATTCTATTGTCCAGATTTACCAGTATTTATCAATTCACCAGTGAAGTTACTTCCAAGTGTTGACAATTGTGAATCTTGGTTGCTTCAGAATTTAGGCAATTATGAACAAAGCTGATATAAACATCCATGTGCAGGTTTCTGTTTGGACATAAGATTTCAGCTAATTGGGGAAAATATCAAGGAGTATGATTGCTGGATCATGTGGCAAGAGTATTTTTAGTTTTATAAGAAAGAGCTAAACTGTTCTCCAAAGTGGTTGTACCATCTTGCATTCCTACCAGCAATGAATGAGAGTTCCTGTTGCTTCACATCCTTTCCAGCATTTGGTATTGTCAGTGTTTCGGATTTTTGCCATGCCAATAGATTTGCAATGGCATCACGTTGTTTTAACATATGAGTTGAGCATACTTTCATATGCTTATTTGTCATCTATATATCTTCTTTAGTAAGGTGTCTATTAAGGTCTTTGGCCTGTTTTTTAATTGGGTTGTTCATCTGCCTATTGTTCAATTTTAAGAGTTCTTCGTATACTTTGAACAACCATCTTTTATCAGATATGTGTCTTACAAATATTTTCTCCTAGTTTGTGGCTTGTCTTCTCATTCCCTTGACAGCATCTTTCACAGAGCAGAAGTTTTTAATTTTAGTGAATTCCATATACTCAGTTATTTCTTTCATAGATCATGCCTTCAATGCCGTATCTAAAAAGTCATAGTCAAACCCCAGGTCATCTAGATTGTCTTCTATATGTTATTTTCTAGGAGTTTTATAGTTTTGCATTTTATATCTAGGACTGTGACCCATTTTGAGTTAATTTCTGTTAAGGGTATAAGCACTGTGTCTAGATCCATTTATTTTGTTTTGGGTTTGTTTTGCACTTGGATACGTGAATTATATTTTTAGTCTGCTTTATTGAGGTATAATTTACATATAATAAAAACCAATGATTCAATATATCACTTTAATGATTCTTAACAAATATAAATGGTTTCTTAAATGCTCTAACACACCCCCAAATTTCTGTGCCTACCTGCAAGAATCCCTTCCCCTTAAGTCTTCACCCTGGCAAAAACTGATCTGCTTTCTGTAATGATAGTTTTGCTATTCTGGAATTTCATATAAATGGAATAATGCAGCATAGAATCTATGCTGAATGGCTTCACTTACTTAGCATGAAGTTTTTGAGGTTCATCTATGTTGCTACATGTATCAATAATTGATTCCTTTTGATTACTGAGTAATAATCTATTATGTGGTAAATATTTTAATTTCCCAGTTGACAAATATTTCAGCTGTTTTCAGATTTTTATATTATGGATCAATCTGCTAAACAAAATTATGTACTAGTCTTTGTGTGGATATGTTTTCCTTTTCCTTGGATAAATAAGCAAGAATGTGATAACCATATCATATAACGAGTACATGGTTAATTTTATAGGAAACTACTGCTTTATTTTCTGAAGTGGCTACACCATTCCACATCTCCACCAGAAATATATAATGAGATTTCCACTTGCTCTACCAGCTCAATAATACCTGTTCATAGCCATATTTTAAACTGTGGCTAGTCTAGTGATTATGTACAGTATTTCACTGTGGTTTAATTGACATCCTCAGTAAATAATGGTGCTAAGCATATTTTTATTTGTCAGTGTGACGCAAATACATTATTATTATTTGTTCCTTCAGATAAATACCCGGACGTGTAATTGTTGGATCATATGGTAGTTCTTTTTTTTTTTTAACATCTTTATTGGAGTATAATTGCTTTACAATGGTGTGTTAGTTTCTGCTTTATAACAAAGTAAATCAGTTATACATGTACATATATTCCCATATCTCTTCCCTCTTGCATCTCCCGCCCTCCCACCCTCCCTATCCCACCCCTCTAGGTGGTCACAAAGCACCAAGCTGATCTCCCTGTGCTATGCGGCTGCTTCCCACTAGCTATCTGTTTTATGTTTGGTAGTATATATATGTCCATGTCACTCTCTCACTTTGTCCCAGCTTACCCTTCCCCCTCCCCGTATCCTCAAGTCCATGCTCCAGTAGGTCTTTCTTTATTCCTGTCTTGCCCCTAGGTTCTTCATGACCACTTTTTTTTTTTTAGATTCCATATATATGTGTTAGCGTACAGCATTTGTTTTTCTCTTTCTGACTTACACACTGTATGACAGACTCTAGGTCCATCCACCTCACTACAAATAGCTCAATTTCATTTCTTTTTATGGCTGAGCAATATTCCATTGTATATATGTGCCACATCTTCTTTATCCATTCATCTGTTGATGGACACTTAGGTTGTTTCCATCTCCGGGCTATTGTAAAGGGAGCTGCAATGAACATTTTGGTACATGACTCTTTTTGAATTATGGTTTTCTCAGGGTATATGCCCAGTAGTGGGACTGCTGGGTCATATGGTATTTCTATTTTTAGTTTTTTAAGGAACCTCCATACTGTTCTCCATAGTGGCTGTATCAATTCACATTCCCACTGACAGTGCAAGAGGGTTCCCTTTACTCCACACCCTCTCCATTTTTTTTTTTTTTTTTTTTTTTTGCGGTACACAGGCCTCTCACTGTTGTGGCCTCTCCTGTTGCGGAGCACAGGCTCTGGACGTGCAGACTCAGCAGCCATGGCTCACAGGCCCAGCCGCTCCGCGGCATGTGGGATCTTCCCGGACCGCGGCACAAACCCACGTCCCCTGCATCGGCAGGTGGACTCTCAACCACTGCGCCACCAAGGAAGCCCTCCAGCATTTATTGTTTGTAGAGTTTTTGATGATGGCCATTCTGACTGGTGTGAGATGATATCTCATCATAGTTTTGATTTGCATTTCTCTAATGATTAATGATGTTGAGCATTCTTTCATATGTTTATTGACAATCTGTATATCTTCTTTGGAGAAAGTCTATTTAGGTCTTCTGCCCATTTTTGGATTGGGTTGTCTGTTTTTTTTGATATTGAACTGCATGAGCTGCTTGTAAATTTTGGAGATTAAGCCTTTGTCAGTTGCTTTATTTGCAAATATTTTCTCCCATTCTGAGGGTTGTCTTTTCGTCTAGTTTATGGTTTCCTTTGCTGTGCCAAAGTTTTTAAATACATTCTTCCAACCTGTATATTACATTTTCATTTTTCTAACCATGACTTTAGAAGAGCAGTTTTAAAAAATTTTTTGATTAATTACAATTATTCTATTTTCTTTTATGGTTTATGTTTCTGTGCTCTGTATAAAAATATTTTTCTAAAATAAAATCACAAAGATTTTCTCCTTTTTAAAAAGTATTTGTAGTTTTAGCTCTTATATTTATATCTGATTAGTTTCAAAGTGACTTTTGTGTATGGAATGAGATATAGGTTGAAAAATTGTTTTTGTCATGAAACAGAGTTCCAAATATTATAGCATCATTTGTTGGAAAGACTATCTTTTCCCTATGATATCTCCATGGCACTTTATTCAAAATCAATTACCATTTGTTTGTTGGCTCTTTTTATGAACTTCATTCTGTTTCATTGATGTTTGGCTACAAAACAGCTGAAATATTTATTAGAAATGCATTAAATCTGTACATCAGTTTGGATCAATTTTGAGTGTTCCAATCCATAAACATGGAATATTTCTCCACTTTATTTTCTTTAATTTTTATAAGCAACTTTTTATAGTTTTTACTGCACTGGTATTGCATATTTGTTTATACTTATCCCTAAATATATCTTGCTTGATACTTTTATAAATGATACTTAATTTCAATTTCCAACTATTTATACATAGTATATAATATTATAATAAATTTTTGTATATTGAACAAGTATTGCACAATGTTACTAAACTTACTAGTCTGAGTAGTTTTAAATAGATTCTTTCACATAGTCTATATAGATTAGCATGTTATCACTAATCTGTTTTTTACTATTTATTTTTCTTGCATTACCTTACTGCCCTGGCTGGAACTTACAGTAAAATGTTGGCTATGACTGGTAAGATCAATATGATTGCCTAGGTTCTGATCTTAGAGGAAAAACATTCAGCTTTCAGTGTTTAGTATGATGCTGGCTGTAGATTTTTATTAGATGAAATGTGTCAGGTTGAGAAACTGCCCTGTTATTCATTTTTTACCAAGAGATTTTATTATGAGTGCTTTTTAAAATCTGTCCAGTGCCTTTTCTACATCTATTGAAATGATCATGTCATTTTCAATTTTAATCTTCTGATGAGGTGAATTACATTAATTAAAATTTTGAATGTTAAACCAACATTACATTTTGGGGATAAACTTTACTTGGTCATGATGTATTATATTTTTTGATTTGACATGCTAGTATTTTAATAAGGATTATTGGCATCTGTTTATGATGGAAATCTGTTATATCAATAGCATTCTTAGCTTGTAATATCTTTGTCTGCTTTCGGTTAAGTTTTGCTCCTTGCTTTGTTACCTAAATATAGAGTACTGTATCTTAATTGAGCCTAATATCTATCATGCAATCATACTCAAAATGCACCAGGTAGATAAATGTCATACCCTTTTTTTCCCCCAGGATCCCATCCAAAATACCACATTACATTTAGTCATCATACCTTCTTGACTGTGACAGTTTCTCTGATTTTACTTTATTTTTGATGACCTTGATAGTTTTAAGGATTACTAGTTAGGTATTTTGTAAAAAAAAAACAAACAAATCCCTCAATAGGTATTTTTCTGATATTTTACACATGATTCACCTGGGGTTATTTATGGGTTTTGTGAGAAAGACCACAGAAGTAAAGTACCATTTTTCTCCCGTATCAAGGGTACACACTATCAACATGACTTAGCCTTGCTAGTATTGACCTTAATCACTTGGCTGATGCAGGGTTTGTCAGATTTCTCCACTGTAAAGTTCTTTCTTTTTTTTTTTTTTTTCTTCTCCCTTTCCATCCTGAACTCTTTGGAAGGAATGCACTTTGTGCACCCAACACTTAAGAAATGAGGAGTTATGTTCCATCTTCTTGAGGTGAAGTAACTACATAAGTTATTTTGAATTCTTCTACAAGGAAGATATGACATTTATTTACTTAACTTATTCAGTCATTTATTTGTATCAATATGAACTCATGGATATTTATTTTGTATTTTGTATTATAATCTTATTTTATTTATTCATTGCTCTCACTGTTCCAGCTTTGGCCATTGGAATTGCTTTTGGTTAGTCTGAGTATCTGTTTATTATAACCACATAATTGCTGAATTTTTGTTTTTACCACTTTCTTACCTTTTGACACTATAAAATCCTCTAGGCTCATTGTATATTTCCTGCCCCAGTCCTAGATTAGTCATTTCACCAAAGGGCCTTATGCTTGTATTTAAATGTAGCATTCATTTATTTATAGAGCTTGGTGGACCTTGATCTTTTCAATAAAAACCAATAATAATGTATATAAACTATACAGTATCACTTATTATCTAATTTCAAGCATAATAAATTAAAAAGTATTTCTAACGTAACTTTCCAAAATTCTTCTTTCAAAGTTCACATTTATGCACTAGTGCCTTGATGAACTAAAGGCAGTTAAGACTTCATTTATAAAATGAAGACCACCTGTGAAAATTCAGGATGCCAAACACCTACATTGTTACTTAATACTTCCCATTCCCTATTTATTAAAGTTTATGGCTCTACCCATTAATTTTATTAAAAAGAAAGCAAATTCTTTACACATGCGATTGTTATACCTTTTCAGAAGTATATTTTAAATAAATTTATAGGTTTCTAGGATCATTTACATAACACGTTATGACATAATGCGTATCATTTTTGAAATTTAAAATTCCATACTATGTTCTCCTCATACCAACAGAAAATCATGATGTACAAGTTGAAAGATTAAACATGAAAACAATGCATTTCAAAGTGAATATTTCTAGAGAAAAGTTGTCCATGTAATATCCCATAAGTGCAGTCCCTCAAACAGTCACTACACTGTCCAAATATATTTGACTTTCAGATTTTATTTTCTAGTAGTCTCATCAGCATCTTGGTCATTACTGAGTAAGACATGTCACTCTTTGAGCTCTTTTGTCAACAAAGCCAGTAAAAGAATCTAAGTAAATATGTCAAATTAAAGCTAAGTACCTGAAATTTATCATTAGTAAATGGCCTGTTACAGTTCCTATCATTTTTGGGCAACCAGAAAGTATTGAGACTAAATAAAATATATCTGTGATGAATCCTGGAAAGAGTTTAATGCTTATCAATATAAAAGTTATAAAATATATAGGCCAGGAAGCTGAATAAGGTGTTTTATATTTCTCAGATTAGCATTATGGCATAAGGAAATGCAACTCTGTGCCTATTTGCAGAACAATCACAAATATTTTCCTCCCATTTAGGAGAAGTAAAACTCTTCGGGTCTACCCCTGTAAGCCTTTCCCCTTCACCTTTCACTCAAATACTTTTCACCTAGGCATCACATTCAAAACTATTTCATAAGGATAAACTATAAGGGTTTTTACCCTGACAACAAAGGTGGTTTACTGAGGAATTTTCAATGTAATTTGGCTCTTTCATTAAAAAGACAATCTCTTAAATTCCTATCTCGCCAGATTAAAATACTTTCATTCAACTCTCTATTACGTATTTGTTCTTTAAAACTCAAATTCTGCAACAGGGCTTCTTCACTAGTCCTTGACCAAGCCTCTCATGAAAGTATTTTATTGATCACATTTCAGAATCCTGGTGAAGCTAGTCTGTCAATCTCGGTTTACACAAAGTATAATTAGACACATTTGGATTTCTCTTCTTACTGAGATTGGGATACTGCTTATCTTGCCAAAAAAAAGAGTTATTTTTCAGATCTACTTTCCTCTGAGCATTTAGCCAGTGGTTATTCTCTTCCTGTGGTATAATTTATACATAATTTTATTTCAGAATGCCTTGTTCTTGAAACACAAGTTTGTGTTCTTTGAAACACAAGTTTGGCCCCTGCTACTTTTTTATCTGAACGTAAAGAGTGTATGTATCTTAATTGAGCCTAATATCTATCATGAAAATATACTTAAAGCTCATGTCAAAACATGCAATACAGGCTTTCTTGCAATGTGAAAACCGTGTGACACAGGCTTTAAAAAATTTTTTAAAAAAAGCTGAATTTGTGAATGGTTTGATACAGTGGCACCAGAGTCTCCCAATGCATAAACTACTCTCTTGGATTACATCTCTCAATTTTGGAATCTGTATTAATATATCCCATAAGTCATTTAGTGTATAGAAGCAATGCTACTTATTAAGTAATCCAGCAGTAATCAGTAAAATAAAGAATAATACAGTATCTTGAAGAGATCTCAGAAGACTAAACACTGAGAGCATCTGATTAATGCAATGAATAATCCCAAGGTAATTGTTCAGCTATGTCTTCCATTGTGAAGGATGTGAAATGAGCTTCTTAGTAGACTTGCATTCAATTATATACCTCTAGGTATTTCTAGTGGAAATTCAAAAATGAAATGAAAAGTGAAATTAAATAGTCATGTTCTTATCCAAGTCCCACCTTGTCATTTTTAGATTCACAATAAAAGTGCACATATAAACTACAAACCATAATTATCAATGTTTTACAAAACTTCCATATGCCTAATAATATATACCATAATGCCTATACTTTAAAGTCATAGAGAAAAATATAAATTTAAAGAGGAAAAAAGGAAGGCCATTAAATAGTTAAACAATAGGCTTTACAAGGGAAACCTAATTGAACTGGAATTATTTAAACTAGAGAATAATGGACTGCAAGGTGACTTACTGTTGAATACAGAAAGTATAATTATGAGGAGAATGCCAACTTGTTCTGCATTCACCAAGAAAGAAAATTAGATATGTATTAAATTTGACAATCCCTTCTTCCACCCTAGGCCTCACCCCTGTCCCCATCTTCTCTGTATGGATAAATAATTTAAATTGTAAACAGGACATCTTTTCAGGGTATGCATATCTAATCTTTCCAACACTGTAGTGAAAATGTTTGTCTTCCATGTTAATACAAGATAGCATGTAGTAAATTTCTCGTGCTGTGTTTCAAAAGAAAAAGGTGGCTATTGTACTTATTCTTCAAATAAAGTCCTACATTTTGAAATACAGAATATAAAATGGCAGCTGAAAAATTACAACAGTTTTTGGGAGGTGTGAAATGAATAAATTATGTTAAACAAATGGAAAGAGATAATGAGGGAGAGAGAGTTTTTGAGGTAGATACTTTTTAGCTGTACTTTATTGAGCGGAGGAAGAGGGACACATTGGCATGGCAGTTTACTGGGCTTACAGGAAAAAGAAAAGAAAACATTGCAGGGGTAGCAAAGGCAGTATATTTTTCTATCATTTTTTTCTTTCTACTTCCTGCCAACAACTATTCAGTAACGAAGATAATGAAAATAGAATTTGAAACTTGAAGGGTGACTAACTGTAGAAGTCACAGTTTATGTCCAATGGGAGTCATAGAACTTGGCAGGCCTCCTAGAGTGCTATGAGTTTGCATCTAGGTGAAACAAGGTAGGCGGGAAGGTTAACACTGACTGCAATTTAAGCTTTTCTCTGTCAGTGCCTACACATAGGGCGTGATGGATTCCAAGGCAGATTTACAGGTAGTATTTTATTAAGATTATTTACGTTTCTCTTCCAAATACACCCTGAAAATATGTTAAAATATTGTTATCTCTAATAAATGTCTTCTTAGACAATGTAAAATAGACGTCCTGCCATTTGATGCCAGTAATGGGTTGGCAAAGGCTACACCACCAAATATAAGATATAATACATTCCTACCCAAATGCCTGACTCCACTTGAAGGTAGTTGACAGAAACTCTTGACAATGATGAATCTGAGCAAAATGTGTTGCCTTAAAATTTCTTTACAGAATGTAATTCTTTAATTTTTTGCCAGACTACCCTTAATCCACCCCTTTTCTCTTACAAATCAGTTTTTTCTCATCCCCCCTAATCTGCCAACAGATTACTGACATTTTTAAGTGCCCTGTGAACCTAGTCAATTTTAGTTAATTATCAATAGTGCCTGTCAGCAAATATTTGGCCTTAGCTGTTTTAATTATGGAAACCTACATAAAAGCTTAATTGGATATTAAAGTAAGAAGTTATTTCTGCAATTTTTGATCAATGGATTGTTGCACTTATGACAAGACTATGTGAGAAAGGGAAGTAAAGAGAGGATTCCTGATTATATTATAGAAAAGCATTAGAAACCACATAACGGTCACTTAGAAAAGCCATGAACAATCCCAGAGTGAAACTCATGGAGCATGTCACATTTGCTCAACCCAAAAAACGGAGGAGCGTTTCATAGCTTCAAAATAACAACTTCCACACAACGCACTTAGCTGTGGTAAAGTCCTACATATATTCATCATATACTTAGATGCTGTAAAATAAGTGCTTTCCTGACTCAAAATGAGTGAAAGTCTTGCTAGAATTTCAGCAGAAATTATCTTCTCCTATCTTTATGAACAACTTCTGCATTATATCAGTTCTCTTAATGAGTAGTGCAACATGTCAAACACTGAAAGGTAAAGATACACATTTATGTATCGTTAGCTTGGCAATGAATTCAGATCCATGTGGCAAAAATATTACAACTTAAATCCATCTTACAAAAGCCAAACTAGATTTTTCAGAAAAGGAATCGAAATATCTGATTGCACATTCACGCAAGCAATCAGCTAGCCAAAGAAAGACAGTAAAAAAGACATTTCCTAAAGTCCAACAGCATTCTGTCTGTTTCCAGGGATGTGTTCCAGGCCTTAGGTAGTGATAATCATGCTGCCTGTCTAGTCCCTGACCTCCTACTCCATATTACCTCTTCCCTGTTAGTATTTAAGTTGAAAACACACCTGCCTAAATGCCTAAAGCTTAGAGCTAAATGCCTGCACAATACAGCTAAATGGCTGAATGCAACCCAGCACAGAACCTTCCAAACATGTGCGTGAAATGCACTGAGAGAAGCATTTTTATGCAAAAATGACAGAAAATGTAATTGGAAAGAAAACCTCTAACAAAGCTGTAGCCAGATGGTGTCCTTTATTGGGGGCCAGCTCATATTTCTGAGCTTTTGAAAATGTCACAGCTTATTGCTGCTCAATTCTAGATTTACATCCTAAATTTGGGAAAAACCCTTCTCATGTGAATATTACAATCTCTTTCACATTTGTCTTGTAATTTACCATTTGGAAAATGCTTTCAATTTTTTGAAACAATTTTTTATACAATTTTGTACAGACAATACATGTTCATCATAGAAAAACAGGAAGCAATGTGAAAAAATATAAAAGTAAAAATTAAAGTAGTATTAAGCATGCTATTGTTTATATTTTGCTTTGTAAGTTTTTTTTACTATGTATCTAGATAAGTATGTTAGACAGTGTACAAAAATTAAGTTCAACTATATGGAGATTTGCAAATTTTCATGTAAATTTAAAGTTGCTTTGTGACAATTTATCTATCCATCTATCTTCAAATTAACATTTAAAATAGTTGATTGCTGTTTCACTTTAACGTTATTACATATTAACCAGGACAATACTGTGGGTTGTTTTTTGGCTTGTTTTGCTTTGCTATTTCTAATAATGCTGCAGTAAGTATTCTTAACCTATAACTTTGTATTATTGTTAAAATGTTTGCTTAAATTCCTAGAAGTAGATCCATTAGGCCAAAGTGTATTTATAAGTCTAATGACATGTTACCAATCATCTGTATATTCTTCATTCAAAGATCCAAAGAGGTTGTAAGAGTCCTAACTGCCACAAAACCTCAAAAACATATGACCCACCACTTCCACTAATGGGTATATATCTAAAGATAGTGAAAACATTCATTCAAAAAGAGGCATGCACCCCAATGTTCATAAAGGCATTATTTGCAATAGCCAAGGTATGGAAGCAACCTAAGTGTCCATCAATAGATAAATGAATAATGAAAATGTGGCTCATATATATATATATATATATATATATATATATACACACACACACACACACATATATAAATACACACACACACACAATGGAATATTAGCCATAAATAAGAATGAAATTCTGCCATTTGCAACAATGTTGATGGACTTAGAGGGTACTATACTTAGTGGAATAAGTCAGAAAGACAAATACTGTATGTTATCACTTATATGTGGAACCTATAAAATAAAACAAAAAAATATATGTAACAAAAAGGAAACAGATTCACAGATGTAGAGAACAAACTAGTGGTTACCAGTGGGGAGAGGGTAGGAGGAAGGAACAAAACAGGGGTATGGGATTAAGAGATACAAACTATTGATACTATGTATAAAATAAATAAGCAACAAGAACATATATTGTATAGCACAGAGAAATAGAGCCATTGTTTTGTAATAACTTTAATTGGAGTATAATCTACAAAAATACTGAATCACTATGCTGTACACCTGAAACTAATATAATATTGCAAATCAAAAAAAATTTTTAATTGAGACAAAAAGCCTCTAGGAACTCTCAATATAGGCACGTTAAAAACAAGACAACAGGCCCAAAATGAAGTTGCTTATGCTAAGCCCCACATCACCAAACCAAGACTTAATTACAGTTTTGGCTCTCTCAGAAATGGAATCTTAAACTAAGAATCACCTGAACAGCATTAGTTAGGTAATTTGCCTGACAGACCCTGCCATTCCCTAAAGAGAAGTAACCTTGGAATAACCAATCTGCTTTTTAGACTATTATAACTTCCTTGTTCCTGCTCCCCTCTGTTTACACATCTCATATTGTACACCTCCTCAGAGCTTCTTTCTACCTGCTGGATTGGATGCTGCCTGATTCATGAATAAAGTCAATAAGATCTTTAAAACCTATTCAGTTCAGTTTTGTTGTTTAACAGGCAGAAAGTGGTAACTGCTGTTTCTAATTCTATTTATTTGTTAACGTGATTAAACATATTCACATATTTTGACTAAACATATGCATATATTGATGATTCATATCTTTTGGTCTTTATTAGAGTATTTGTCTTTTATATATTTATATGATTTTTATATTTACATTTTATATGCACTGCTTGCTTGTCATATGTAGTACATTTTTACACTTAGCTTTTAATATTTTTATTTTGCTTATAGTAAGTTCTACTGCATTTTACATATTATAGTTTTTCTTTTATGGTTTCTTGTAGATCTATTTGTAACTTCAAATCTTTCCACAAGCCAAATGTATAAAATTTTAAATTGTATTTTCTTCTATAATAGAATTCATTTTGGTAAATCAGTTATTATAACGCCTTTCCTCAGTGACTTAAAAGTCGTCTTCATGATATACTGTCTATACGTATTTGAATGGATTCATAGACTTAGCGGCTGATTTTCTATCATAAGATTTTTAAATTGAGACTTAACTTTTCTTAGCTAGTCAGTTATGATCCCTCTCATTAATCTTATTTTTCAAACAACTAATAATGGAGACGTTTAAAGATAGATATTTTTCTCCTGCCTTCATGGGTAGCACGAAATATTTGCTTGGTCCTTTGCAATACAAAATTTTTGTCCATATGTATTCAATATTGGCACTTCAGATTAATTTTTACTAGTGTATAGTTTTAATTTTTCAGTTTTCATATACAGTATTTATTCTTTATATGGAGTATTTCCACCCATTACATTATAGATTATCCCATCACTTTCATTTGTGTTGATCTCCAGTTTTGAAAAAAAGTTATATATATAAAGCATATCTTTTCTCTATTCCTCATATAGCTAATCTTTTTTCCACGTTCTTTTTCAGGACTATTTCACTAAAATGATGAAGTGCATCTTTCATATTCATGTTTCAATTTTTTGACAGCTTTAGGTTTTATATTGACTGCCTCTATTCATGTGTTTTTTTAAAAAATTGTTTCCTTTCACTTATCTTTTTATTGAGCCTATAGTGCTGCTTTCCCTTTTCTCTGACCTATTTTTCTGTTTTAGGATTTTCTAGTCTGTGGGTCCGTAAGTAAAAAGGACTCTTCCCTACATAAAAAGATTTGAAACACAGGAAGTTTTACAGCAAATAACAGATGGCTTGACTTGAGGAGAAAAAAAAAACACATGATCTTAGGTATTGAGCATGTTTTGGCAAAATTACCCACTGGTCAACCTATTACTCAAAATTTATGATATGATTAAAGTAGTTTACCAAAAAAGAAATTGTGAATGCAGAGTAATTCTATGATATAGATGAAATAGCTCTGAATCATATTATTTCTACCTACTAAAGTGACACAGAAAGTACAGTATGAATAACAAGATAGGAAAAAAATTAATGAAAGAAACACACAAGCTGCCTGGGACAATACAACAGAAATTCAAAAATTGTTGCTTTTTTGATTGGCCAGCTAAGAAATTCTAAAATGTTATAAAATAGACATTATTCATCACCAACATACTAATGACCATAAAAACTAACATGAATGGATTCTAATTTAGTCAAAGCTTCTTTTTTTTTTAAAAAAAAAAAAGAACATTATGAATAGAAACACTTAAAGAATATTTTAACTGAAAAGGCTTCTAGTAATATGGCTCCCTAAACCTATTTTGAGGATCATAAAGGACATGTTTATAAGCCCTGATGTAGCCTAACTGAAAGAAGTTTGGAATAAAGAAATGACTTAGGCAAAGGTTTGCCTTGTGTTTTGGGAAACACAAACTTAAAAGTCTGGATCCTAAAGAATCATGAGAATTCCTCTCCAACAAAAACAGTTTATAGTTCAGTATTAGTATAAAATCACTTTTCCAAGAAAAACTTGGTGTACTGATTATCATCAACAAGACACAATCAGGGACTTCCCTAGTGGCACCGTGGTTAAGAATCTGCCTGTCAATGCAGGGGACGTGGGTTTGATCCCTGGTCTGGAAAGATCCCACATGCCATGGAGCAACTAAGCCCGTGCACCACGACTACTGAGCCTGCGCTCTAGAGCCCACAAGCCACAACTACTGAGCCCATGTGCTGCAACTATTGAAGCCCACGCTCCTAGAGCCCATGCTCCACAAAAAGAGAAGCCACCGCAATGAGAAGCCCGCGCACCACAAGGAAGAGTAGACCCCGCTCACCGCAACTAGAGAAAGCCCACCCAGCAACAAAGACCCAAGGCAGCCAAAAAATAAATTAAATTAAAAAAAAGACACAAATTCAGAGTAAAAAAATTGAATATGTAGAGGCCAAAATTAGGTATATAGAAAAACTGGACATGTACGTAGAAATATATATGTAGAAAGACACATTTCACATATTTTATTGTTATATTGAAAAGATTAAATCAGTAGTCACTGACTTTATGATAAGTAGAAGGGCTATAATGCAAAAACTATGTGTCTTCTTTTAAACAAAGGACTGTTACTGCTTTCATTAAACATATATTCAAGTATATATTTTATTATAATTAGAACAAAATATTTAAGTTTGTTTATGACTGAATACTGGACATTTGCCGCGAGAGTAGATTTCAGGTGCTCTCATCACACACACAAAAAAAGGTAAATACGTGAGGAGAAAATTAACTTGACTATAGTAATCATTTCACTATGTATATATATATCAAACCATTGTGTTGCACCTCTTAATTATACACACTTTTTATTTTAAAAATAAGTAAATTTAAAAAAATTTAAAATAAAACAAATAAAATTCTTAACCAGCCAATCAGTGGATCCCATTATAATTATCAGATAAGCATGCTTAAGCTATAATTCTAAATAAGCATTGCTATGAAAGTGTTAGCCATCTGCCCACAACACTTGACTTAAGAAATCATGGCTCCCTGAATCTACTGCACCTCTGTAAATCTGCTATTTCCTTCAGCCCATGGTTTCCTGGGAATTGTAATTTTTGTCTAGGATCAAAACATGAGGCAGGAGAGAGGTAGTATCAGCATTACACCATACAGATTAATATCCAAAGAGGTACACAATGATGATATTTTTTTTTTCAGTTTGGTAGAGTCCTGCATCTTTGAATCAGAGTGCTGACTCAGTACAAAGTATGAAGCTTTGTTCTAATTTTTCTGTTGTGGAAAGTAAGGTCAAACTAAAGTCTGGTAATGATTTTCTCAGTCCAAAACTCTATTCCATACTTTTTTTTCTCTTTCTTTTAGCAATTATATTTCCTTTTATCTTGATTATGCCATTTTGAAATTTTCTCTTTTAACGCATCTTCAAGAAACTTTTATTGGGAAAGCCTTCATAGTATAAGCTGTAGTCTAAAAATTATTTTGAATTGGAAGTCCTGTTGCTTCGTTATGAAGCTATCAAAACTTATTTGGTACATGGAGCAGTGATACACCCTTACTACACAGGTGTGAAAACTGAGGGCCAAAGTGGTTCAGTGGGTTGTGCCAGAGGAAACAAATGGAAACAGGTGGAGGTGTGATTACAGATCAGATATTTAGTTTTCATTATAATTGTTTTCTAACTTTACAAGTGATAAAAATATGATACAATGAAGATTGTTAGTAACAACAGTAATATAACAGCAAGAGAACAGTGGTAAGGGTTTATCAGAATTAAGTGACAGTGTAAGATTCTCTAGTTCTTCACTGTAAAGAAATCGACAAAAATCCATTATGTAACTGAGACTGAAATTTCAGATATACAGTCAAAATATAAGAAGTAAATTATCCCACTCTTGCCATTAAAAGAGATAGGGAGTATGCAAATGAGTAGTTCCAGGAAGTAGTGCAATTAAATAAAAATTATCTTTCCAGGTTAGAGTGGCAACAAGTTTACAGTCTGATATATTTTCTCTGCAGATTAAAATAAAAGTTGAACACTTTATACCAAAACCAGCATCTTTGAGTTAAGAACACCAGCCACCTTTTTGCCAAAGACGTAAACTTAAGTAATTGTAGCTCTGATAAAGGTAGGTTAAGGAAGAGAGCCAGGTTGCAGAGTTTTCTACTAATACAAAACAGGGAAATATTCAATCAGGCAGTATCAAAAAATGAGGACCATCTATATATATCTTAAAGGTCTCTGGTCTACATCAAACAAGAAACAATTTCTTCCATACTCATCACCACACTACACTCAGCTCCCCAATTAAAGAGAGTAACATTCTGAAGATATCAGAGTCACATATCACTACAGACTGAATTGTGAATTCCAAAAGTTCATATGTTGAAGCCCTAACTTTAAATTTGATGGTGTTTGGAGATGGGGCTTTGAGAGGTAATTACTTTTAGATAAGGTCATGAGGATGGAGCCCTCATGATGACATTTGTGCCCTTATAGGAAGAGAAAGAGCCACCAGAGCTCTCACTCTCTAACACGTGAGGACATAGTGAGTAGGTGGCCATCCAGAAGCCAAAAAGAGGGTTCCACTGGAACCATAACATCTAACACTTTTCTAGGACTTCTCAACCTCCAAAACTGTGAGAAAGAAATGTCTGTTATTTAAGCCAGCCAAGTCTGTGCTATTTTGAGCAGATTAATAAACCAGAGAAGATTAATACACATATCTATTCTATCAGTTTCTCATTTCTATCATCCATTTAGATACTTTCTGGTATATCAGGCAGAAATAGAAATTAGGATAGCATATGGTGATACTTACAGAAAGGATCTGGAGTTTGTGAGAAGAAACTGTTAAAACTCTAGATTGATTTTCAGTGAAAGAACGACATACTCTTTGATTCTCTAGGATGACAATTATCTCATTCAGCAGTTCTTAATGGGGATGGGATGGGCAGTAGGGCTGGAGATAGGAGTGGAAGGAAGTGATAGCATTCCCTGTAGTCCTTTATTCAAAATGAGTAGGTTCAAAGTAGAATCCAGACATGTATATTTTGAATAAAGTTCTTCAGCTCAAGGCTAGAACTAGGGTAAGGTGTGTGAGATACACTCTCCAAGCACATTTAAGGAGGCACCAAAAAGTTCAGTAATCAAGATATATAATGTTTTACTATTTTTAAATGCAAAAAATCAATGTTGAAAAAAATATCAAAACTTAAAATAAAGCCAGGATGTGACCCTGCATCTGCATGACCCTGTCTCACTCACCTCATCCTAATCCAATATTCGTTCCAATATAACTTTATCTATAAAAACAGAGGCCACCCATGGGTACTCCTTCCCAATTTGATTTTATAAAATATTTTTAAATTTTGCATTACTTAAATATAACATGTTTATGCACAAGTATTATTTGTCTTGATTACTGAGATTTTCTTGGCATCCCTTTAAATTCTGCACCCAAGACAAAGTGCCTCACTTACTTTAACCTAGTCCCAAACCTGGAGAGAATCTAAAAGCACTGTCTTTTTTGAGAATCAATTCCTAAAACATTAAAAAAAAAAAAAGAAGAAGAAGAAGTAAGCTAGGCATAGAGAAAAAAAAAATCACAACTTCAGCATGGAACAATATAAGATCAAGCCTGTAGTTACCAGAAATTGGACTACACACTATATTCATCAACTCAGGTTTAGATCTCAGAGTCTTTAGCATCCAAACACATGAAGAGGGCTCTAAAAACAATCAAAGCACCCTATTTTTAGCAAGTGCTTGACATGAAAAAAATGTATCCTCTTTCATACATGAATGATTAAACTAGGGTGGAAACTATTAAGAGTCCAGTGCAAAAGAAAAGAGTGACATTATTATTTCAGAAGAGAATTAATATCTTGAAAATAATTTAACACAGGAAATATATAAGGACTTTAAAAGTAACAGCTCCATGTCTTAAAAAATTCAGATATAAATGCCTGTATAAACAAATATTAAAATACCATAAAGAGAAGTAGCTCAGATTAAGGCAATTAGCTAAGATAATGGCTGAGAGGAAGGAGCAAGTTAAGAAAATAATTTTAAGGACACGAAAAAGTAAGAGATTAACTTAACATCCTGTAAAAAGAAGTTAAAGAGCAGAAATGACTCAGAAAATTAACTTTTTAATATGTGATACAAAGACCAACTTCAAAAGTTATTCCAGATTTCAGAGGAAGAAAATAAAGGAACACAGAAATACCTATAAGAAAATATAATAAATATGGAAAAAAGAGAAATTTTTCTTCAAATATAGAGATTCAAGTTGAAAATATAATCCCAATAAATTTAGTTAAACCAATAAATAAAATTATGAAAAGAAAACTTTCCATAGTTAAAAAAACAAAAGGAGCTAAACATACAGCTCAAAATAGTTCATAATATAAAAAACAGGTGAAAACTAAAACATAGATATATCTTGGTACAATTTTTGAATTTCAAGAAAAATGTGTCTGTATATGTAATTAATGTATATGGAACAAAAAGAAGAGTGGCTTAATCACAAATGTTTAGGAGTTGCTTCAAGAGAGCTATAACATTTTAACTGTGAGATGAAAGGAAAAGGCAATATGTCTAAAATGGAAGATAAGTAACACTGTTTTCCCTAAGTTACTATGTGAATTTAATAAAATTACAAACAATATCTTAAACAGGACATTCTGAAATTGATCGATTTGAATTTCCATAAGAAAGTATAAATACACGAGAATGGCTGTGAGATTTTTATATAAAGAGTAAAATAATAAGGATACTCTTGATAGATATTCAATATATTTTGAAAATATAATATTTTATATAGGAATAAACATTCAGACCAATGATAAAATCAAAGATAATGGGAAACAAATATAATGGTATATGCCGAAGTTTAACATAGGGTGTGTAAAGGAATCACGAGTTTATGTTAAATGCTGCTTAAAATTATTTGTTTTAAGTAACATTTACTTGTTAAGTGTTACTTAAAAATTAGTTAATGTAAACAAATATATCATGTTTAATCCCATCTTACATAATATCCCAAAATCAATTGATTAAAAAAATTGAGTTGGGGCTTCCCTGGTGGCGCAGTGGTTGAGCATCCACCTGCCGATGCAGGGGACGCGGGTTCGTGCCCCGGTCCGGGAAGATCCCACATGCCGCAGAGCGGCTAGGCCCGTGAGCCATGGCCCCTGAGCCTGTGCTCTGCAACGGGAGAGGCCTCAACAGTGAGAGGCCTGTGTACCACAAAGAAAAGAAAAAAAAAATTGAGTTAAGAGCATGTAAAAACTAGATGGAAATGAAATAACTAGATTTAAAACAAGACCACACAACTTCAAAGCAATTAGCAAAAAAGGGAAAAAAGCAAAAAACAGTGTCATGAAACTATAAAACAAAGTATAAAGAATAAGAAAATACTTGCAAAAATAAAAAGCATAAATTAAAATGGCAAAAGTCAGATAAAGTACAAGAGTTATAATAAATGTAAATGGATTAAAAGTATAGGCTATCATATTTCGGGTTGAATAAGACCAGCTAAGGGAAGATATGATTTTCCCTTCAAAACCCCGAGTAAAAAGAAGGGTTGAGAAAAAGGTAACTCATTTAAAGTCCATATACAGAAAACTTGATTCACAATCCCACCTTCAAACCTATGCACACAGTCTTTTAACCATGCAGGGAAAAGAGAAAAAAAGAAGAAAAAGAAAACCTAGAGAATTTTTCTCCTAAGAAATCATAGGATCTTTTTGGAAAGAACTAGAAAGGCTAAAAGAGGCACTGTCTCTCCAGGGCAAAGTCCTCCACGTTATATAATATAGGACGTTCTATGTGCATTTCCCATACCTCACTTAGGAAAACCAAGCTCTGCTGCCCACAGCCCTAAGGCAGGAATAAAATAAATATGACAAACTGGGCATTTTTCACAATAGAAACATGTATGAGATTGGGTATTATTTAAATTTGTAACTTCAAACATAGAGATTAAAAATAAAGTATTTCAATATTATATTTTTGCAATGTGTTGTTCCTTCTATATAAACAGGAGAGCTGGAATTATTTTCTCTGCCCAAAAATGTCAATAACAGGGTTTGTTTTTGGAGAGTAAATATGTAATAGTGAATTGGGGC
Source organism: Phocoena sinus (assembly GCF_008692025.1). Classification (NCBI taxonomy): domain Eukaryota; kingdom Metazoa; phylum Chordata; class Mammalia; order Artiodactyla; family Phocoenidae; genus Phocoena; species Phocoena sinus. The sequence goes on from NC_045774.1 coordinate 41,012,525, forward strand.
TTGAATCCTCACCTAGGAGCAATATTTTCATGTCACTAATTAACAAAAACATGAATAGAATTTTTGCAATAATCTTACAGTCATTAATTCTCAAATACTTGCCTAATTATGATATTCTGATGCTATCATATTTGGTTTACACTACTATATGGCACCACAATTCAAGAACTTCTATTCTTGTCTTTATTGAAACTGCCAGTCATAATTAAGAAAGGCAAACCCAACAATGATAGTTCTATTCATAATGGCTTAAATCAGAGATTCATTTTGGAATTCAGAATTCAAAAATAGTCCAATTTTGGAAAAATATTTCAGAAAGTCATGTCCTGAGAAAATAAACATCAACACAGAAAAAAGGACCAAATGAGTTTCTCAAATATACATTTGGGACAAACAAATCAATGTATACACTTAGGTAAATACATGTGCATACATCTGCAGAGAAATCACATTTGGAAGAATATTTAACTATGTGTGTTAATGTCAACCAAAAAGATCAGTTACATAATTCAACATCTGCTGGTGAACTGAGGTGGGGATTTTGCTCTGGGTGGCATAACTATGTTGATTTCTTCCAACAGTTCAAACATTTCTAGGCCTCCATATCCTTGCCTAGTCAAATAACTTCCAGACTATATTGTATATCCAGTCAATTAAGCAAGATCTTGAGTTGACTAAGGTTTAAGGTCAAAAAAATATCCAATTTATTTGGTTCATTTAGTAATCCAACAAATAGTTACTGAGCACCTTTTATGTTCCAGCCACTTTTCTAACCTCTGGGAATAAAAAACAAAAAATCAAAACAAACAAACGAGACCAAAACTTAAAAACAATATACCCTGTCCTTTTGGAGTTTACTTTCTAAGCATGCATGTGGGTGTAAGTGTGTTGGGGGCAGGGGGACAGAAAATAAAATATACAGGCCATAAGAATGTATGGCTATGGAGAAAAAGCAGAAGAGCGATATGACATGTGTGTGCTGGCAGGTGGCAGAAGGTAAGAGGTTCAGTGTTAAATTCTCTGACCAGGCAAGACATTACAGAGAAGGCGACACTTTGGGGAATAGCCAGATAAGGTAGAGGAACAAGCCTGTAGCTATTTATGGGGGAATTTTGCAGGCAGAGGGAAGAGCAGGTACAAAGGCTCTGAGGCAGAGGTACACCTGGCCCTTAAGATGCCTGAAGTGGATTAAGCAAGGCAAAAAGCACTGGGATATGGGGTCTGAGAGGTTAGTGTGTGTGTGAGAAAGGTACACACAATTGTGAAGCCTATAGGCCATGGTGAGGTCTTGGCTTTTATTCTGAAATGAGAAGATATCTTAAATTTTTAAGAAAAGGAATTTACATATATTATATGCTCTGTTCTTTTTTTTGACAAAACTATTTCTGAATAATAATGGAATCTCTGCAAAATGTGAGTGTTTTTAAGTTTATTTAAAAATCTAACATAGATCACCACTTAAGCACCATCTATATATACACTTACTTATTTGACCAATTTACATTAAACTTTTCTTAACACAGTAATTCTGTGACTCTCAAAGTCATCATCTCCAAATGTTACCCAGTCATATGAAAAGTTTTTACTGATGATGAATATATACATCTAAATAGTTGGCATTATATATAGTTGTGCTATCATCAGCTAGAAGAAACAAAGCCATAAATGACTTAACTTTTTTTCTTCCAACACAGCCTGTAAATTTTTAGCCCTATCTCCTGTTTGCCTTATGTTTTCAATGATGGTTTCTGTTCAGGACATATAATTTCTATTGCCTTCAATAGATACTCTTTTATAAAACTACCAACTGTAATAAAAATGCCATCTAGGCAATTTTTAACCTAATTCATAGCAACATATCATAGCAAAATAACTCGCTTTATATCTATGCATTTGTATTCAAAAAATAAGCCTGTGGAAAGTTTAGTCCATGTTTCAGTTCATTAAGTTTTTCATCATGAATCCTTCCGTAAGTCTATCATAATCCTTAGTTTTTAGAGATATATATATATATAATGGCACTTTCCATTCTATTTGTTCAACAGACATTTAGTTAACACTATCAACATATAGGAAAACTGTTTACTTCCACTAAGGAATAATCTTTCATTATTCTTGAAACTAATTGTACTTTCTTTCTTATGTCTACTTTGAAAAATGTACAACTTCAGAATCTCTCTCTCCAGTTAAAAAAAAATGGCACAAGGATGATGATGCATAGCAGCTGATACTTGAGCTTAAAATCAGGAGGACAAACAGGAGCAGAAATGACATGGATAACCTGGAATGTGTGCATCCCATCTAAGAGTAGAGGCTCTTATTTCTTGCCAATTACTTTCATTTAGGAATGAAAGTTCAATTTGTCAGATCTTCCAATTTGCCAAAAATACCAGAAATTTATATACTTAGGTGAAATCTACTAATTTTAAAATATCTGAATCAATTCTTTTCAAAACATTGTGCAGATTAGACAAACTAAGTCTGCAAGCTGTGTTTATCTTCTTAGTCACTAGTTTGTTATGCCTGACTTAAAATCAAAGTTCCAATATCCACTTGATAAGATTTACAGGACAAGAAAGTAGAGAGAAGATGGGAGAGACAAGCTTTAAAAAAAAAAAAAAAAAAAAAAAACAAACCCCAGGAGAAAATTTCTTAGTAGTGAAGAAAGATATAACTCTTAAAACTAAAAAGGCCTGCATTTGGGGAGCAAAAAGAAAAATAATAGCAAAAACAAAACTCACACCTAAAAATAGAACAAGTGTGAAGACAGAATACTAAAAAGCTTCCAGAGAGAATGGGGGAATAAAAGATTATATTTAAAAAAGTACAATGATATGGACCACAAAGTTGCTATTGACAGCCATGGAAACAGGAAGACAAGGAGCCAAAGCTTAAAATTCTAAGAGAAAACAGCTTTTAAATTAGAATTGTAAAAAAAAAAAAAAAAAAAATTAGAATTGTATACCCTGAAAAACCATTATTTTTAGACAAGAGGACATAGAAAATTTAGCACAAATTTACTAATTCTGAAAAGCAAAGCTAGTGGACGTTTTTCAAGAAGACAAAGAAGTGAGTCATAGAAGGATAGTAAGAGAATTTGGTAAAGATTCTTAAGCAATAATCTGATGTGTAAGAACTGATGTAAAAAAGAAAATTATTTTAATCACAATCTAGTACTAAAATTACATTAAAACCTGAGATTGACAGAAACTAAGAAAGCAAACAGTTCTTCACGTTTGGAAAAGAATACAGGCAAGTTTTCCATAATATTGGTACAAATGTAAAATTTAGCATGTGCACTAAATATTGAAAAATTATTCAAACAAGTGATGAAAAATAAAATACAAAATTTCTCCCAACTCAAAGGATCATAGTTTTGAATTTAAAAAAATGATAGAGCAGAAAAGAAGCCTAAATGATAGAGCAGAAAAGAAGCCTAAATCAGAATGTAAGAAATAAACAGATTTCGTATCAGTAGAAAAGGACAATTATTTAATAACAAGGAAAGGACTTTAAAATACAATAAGTACAAAAGAGGTATGCAAGCAGATACTTGTACACAAAGGCTCATAGCAGCAATATTCATGGTAGCCATAAAATGGAAACAATCCAAATGTCCATCAATGGATGAAATGAAAAATAAAATGTGATATATATATGCAATGGAATATTTTTTTGGCCATAAAAAATTGTGAAGCACTGATATATGCTATAACGCTTATGAACCTCAAAAACATCAGGCTAAGTGAAAGCCAGCCACAAAAGACAATTACTTTATAACTACATTATATAAAATAGGTAGAAGAGGTACCAAGAGACAGAAAGCGAATTGGTGGTTGCGAGGCACTAGCAGTGGGGAGAGAAAGGAGAGTAACTGCTTAGAGGGCATAGAATTTTCTTTTAGGGTAATGAAAATGTTTTGGAACTAGACAGAAGTGTTAGTTGCACATTATAAATATACTAAGTAACACTGAATTGTACAGTTTGAAATGGTTAATTTTATCTTATGTAAATTTCACCTCAATAAAGAAAAACACACACAACTAGCAAAAATAAAATCTTTTTTATGATAGTATAAAATTATAAATTATTTAATATGGTTTTGGAGTTTCAGAGCATAACAATGAGAAAATCTAAACAGAATAATTAGTAGTAAAGAGTTTGAATCAGTAATCAAAACCTCCCAATTAAAAAAAAAATGTCTAGGAACAGATGGCTTTACTGGTGAATACCATTCTACCAAATATTTTAAAAAGAATTAATATCAGTCCTTCTCAAACTCTTCCAAAAAAAGAGGAGGGAACACTTCCAAACTTATTTTACAAGGCCAGAATTACCTTGATACCATAATCAGACAAGGACACTATAAGAAAAGAAAATTAAAGGCCAATATCTCAAATAAACATAGATGCAAAAACCCTCAACCAAATATCCAAAAATACAGTTGAAGGATTATACATCATGATCAAGAACATTCCTGACGCCTTCCAACAGTGGTATCTTTGCTTTTGCACATAATTCTAGATGAAAATCCTTCTCTAACATGTGGAGTATTACCTAATCTACAAGACTCAGCTCAAATGCCATCGCCTCCTTGAAGCCTAGGATGCCAGTATACTTATAAGACTCTTGTCTTCAATGCCTCTCTCAGCATATTGGATGCATTTCAAGAGCATTCACGTTAGGAATGTACCTCTCATTCCCCCTCTCACACATATACACCACTACTCCCCACAATACCCTCCCCCAAAGTCCTTGCTCATTTCCTTCTTCAGTGTGAGTTATCCCAATAGTTACAAAGTCCCACGCAAGGTTTTTTAAAGACTTAAACATAATTATTTTACTACAAGCAATGAGACAAATGTGTGTACAAAATCAATGCACAGATGTGGGCTAGATAGAGCTTAGTTATGCTTCTCAATCATTAATTCATTTATTCAATAAACTTATTGAGTGACTACTAGATGTCACTTTTCTAGGTTCTAGGGATACAGCAATAAAGTTAATGGGAGGGAGATAAACCTGTGTGTATAACGAATTTTCAGGTGATAGTGAGTGTTATGAAGTGTAAGAAGACAGAGCATTACTGGAGTTACTATTTGGGTTAAAAGGTCATTGATGCCCTTTCCAAGGAGGTGACAAATGAGCAAAGATCTGATTTCTTCAGGCTGGTACCTCTGCCCGGCTTCCAAATCTAGTCTATTTCTAGTCAATTCTCCTTTGGTTTAGTTCTTTGCAACACTTTATACTTAAATGTTCTAGTTAAAAATCAGGCTTACTATTCAATCCTTAGCTATTCAATTCTTGTGAAAGGAAAGCTTCCATAAAATCCAGTATCTTCAGCACTTTCAAACCAGATGCCAAATTTTTTTTTAAGTATTTTATTCTTTATATGCAGATTTACCTAGTGTGAACTTTTTGTATCTATTTTTCTATCTCTGAAATCTGAAGCATCTTGGAATCACTCTCAGCCACAATATATTCATTGCTAGACACATATAAGCTCATCATAGGTGTTCATGTTGTCACCATTTTGAGTTATGTGTACTGTTAATAGTTCATGTATTGAATTTAATTGCCTTTTCTACAGCTTCAGAAAGATTACATTCTGTTTCTGCTTTAAAATGAAATATTCTTTTTACTCAGAAATGAAACAACCGTGGCATAAATGTGAAGCAAATATCTGTCACTGAAGGAATAAAATCTTCTGGTCCCCATTAGTCTTCCTTCTTCCAGCAGACTAGGTGGGGCTAGTTCACATGGTAGTAGCAGATGTCCAAAGAGAGAAAGGAGAGATGCACAGGTCCTCTTGAGAACAAGGCTCCCCACTGGTTCCGTGGTACTTTACCACATTCTGTTAAACTAAGCAAGTGACAAGGCCAAGGTGGGTACAAGGGGTGGGGAAGTAGACACTTTCCCTTGGAGGCAGGAGCTGCAACATCACACAGGAAGGAATGTGTATACGGGGAGTAGCGGAGGATTGAGGCTACTTTATAAGAAACCTACCCAGTATTACATACCACTATCACAACAAAATGCAAAAAAAAAACCTGGAAACGCCCTTGAATAAATGAAAGAAATTTCAAAATCCTGAGAATTTGGAGTGACTAAGTTCTGTGATTCTGGTATTAAGTAGGGCCGTTATTCAATTATCAAATACTGATTTGTGAGACTTCTAATTTTGAACCAAACCTGCATAACTTCCAATGACAAATGATTCAAGTGATACAGATACGAGGCTGAAGTCTTATCCCATAGGAAATTCTGACAGAATCCTGGCATGCCTCAGAATTATTCTATTAATGGTAAAAGTGCTAAAGGTTTCAAGATCATGAGAATGGATTACATGTTTTCTATGTCAAGATGTCTAGTAGTGCTGTTCCAATAAATATAAAAAATTTAAGTGAAAAGAACAATTCGCAATATTTAATTGGTAGTTTTTCTTTTTTTTTAAGTGGTACATAAAATAATGACATATATTTCAATGAGTAACATATTAGATTTTCTTGGGGAGAAAAAAAAGAAACTAAAATTATTCATCTGTTTCATCCTATCTATGGTTATGGATATACTTACCACACATCCAAGCCATAAAGAGGTTTTTAATTTTACGTATGAAATTAGATAGCTTACATTCACATGGCCATTTACTTACTCTCAGATTATGGGTTAGTAAACTTTAGTGAGTGTGAGAATCACCTGGAGAACTTCTCTGGCATTGGGTCCTTAGGGTATAGGCGTGGGGAGTGGAGTCTAGGAATCTACATTTTGAACTAGGTACCCAAATCACACTTGTGCACCAGGAACCACACTTGGGAAAGTTTGTCCTTGATATTTTCTCTTAAACTAGGTGGGATATAATGTTTTAATAATGATCACTTGATAGTAAGAGCTACAAACGCTATTAATAGACTCTGGTCTCTTCTACTCATTATCTTTTAAAAGAATTATTTTTTAAAAGGTATAAAACACTAATAGGAAAGATATACATCAACTTTAGACTTACTTTCCACTTTGGAGAAGGAGGGATGGGATTAAGGAAAAGTAAAAGAGATGTTTCAACTGTGTGATGTTTTATTTGTTTTAAAAGAATTATTTGTTGAGAACATTGCAAGTGTTAAGTCTGCCTGGTGTGTGGTTTTTGTGGTGAGTGCCATCACATAAGCAGTGTATATGAATGGTACACACACACCCCTCCCACCCCAGACCAGAGTTGTATGCTCCGTGGTCTCCATACTCACATGCAAGAACACTAGCAAAATGTTGTCTTTTTAGAAGATACGTGGGTGTATACAATAACATTATGGTGTTATCTTACTCTTTTTTTGAAACTTACATAATCTCCAAAAAGTAGCAGTTACTAAAACCTCATTTTATTAGGTGGAACTATATGATATTGCCAAGAATTAATCCTTTCGGACCTACAAAAACAGCAATTTCATGTGTTTCAGCCCAGTATATACGAGAGAAAAATTCATCCTAGCCAGTAAAGTTTCCTGATATCCTATATATTTAATATCTTCCTCATCTGGGCTTGAAACAAGACAAAAAGAATTTGCTCAAAATGCACTTAATCATATGTTAACTCCAACCCTGTAGTAAACTTAATATCTAAACAAACATTACAACTTAATGTAAATATAGTGTACAGTTTTCATTCAATACTCAAGACTCATTTTTCCTTATACAGAGAGCAGGTAAATATTGTCTGGACAGGCACCTATGGGCCAGAGTCTCAATGCTGTAAGCTTGATTGTTGGCATTTGATTTCTTGCCTATGTATTATAAAGAACAGACTTTTAGCATTCTTTAATGTCTAGTTATTATTATATTACTAGTCCTGGGAAGTTTGATTACATTCTTTCCCTATTTTTAAATTTTTTTCTGTATTTTTAAAATCCCTTGTTTGTTCTTATTCCTGGAGTTCATAAGCATTTACTCATGGCACCTACTATGCACCAGCCACTGTGCTAGGCACTGGGGCTACAAAGTTGAACAACACAGACATCCGAGCTTTCACAGAGATGATGTGATGTCTGCCTGTGCTGCTAGTCCTTCCTCCTTCACCTTAACTGGGCTCCATGCTGGACTTGGGGTAGTACTACTGCTGGTCTAAGCTCCCAGGATGGGGTACTTCCCCAGCAGTCACCATGTTTACCCTCTCTGTACTGTCCATTCAGAAGACTTTCTGCAAACCCTTTGGACATTTCCCCTTAAAACTCAATCTGTACATACCCAGTGTTCCCACATTGGCCATCCAGGTTGTCAGAATGTGACTTTACAAAACTCATTAACAGGGACTATTTAACACATGGACTGGATCTATACCTACCCTGTAGGAAATGCTAAAAACTGAGAAGGAAGGGTGGACCTCCTGGTAAAGTAATCCAGGAAAAAAGCACATGCTGTCTCTATGAGCATCCTGGGAGCCAATCACTTTGAAGCAGTGGCTCGCCAACTTCAGTGTCCCTCAAAATCACCTAGAGGTTGTTACAGCATGGATCACAGGGAGTTTCTGATTCAGTGGGTTTGGGATGGGACTGAGAATTTGCATTTCTGCTCATCCTTGTCTGAGAACCACATGTTGAGAACCTTTGTCATAAAACCTCCTGAAATTGTGGAGAAAAAGAAGGAAATGGCTACTTTTGCACTAAAATTTGAAGATTTTTTGCTTTTAATTTTCATTTCTAGTATGAGTGGTTTTTACTTACTGTTTCAGTTACTTACACTTACTGTTTCGTCTAAATCATTTATTTCTACAAGTATCTAAATAACTGAAAAATTCACCCAATACAATAAAATAAAATCACTAGAGTTCATTTTTTATATCAATAAAATATGAATTTGGTGTTTGCTTTGTCTGTTTATTATGAACTTTTCCAAAGACTGTGCTCTCTTATAGTCTCAATCCAAGACTTTTGGATTCCTTTCATGTAAAAATTAGAAAAACATGTGAAACGATACAAATGACAAACAATAACTGAATTTTACTGTTTTACTTCTGTCTTGGGTAAACAATAAGTTAACATTATATGATTCTTTTAGACTTCGTGGATATGAGAGAATTACATCATCCTAGAACAAGGCTAAAATTCTCCAAAATGGAAAGATGACTGATATACTGTTGACACTAGAATACAAGATTAGTGTTCAATTGACCAATAATGTATTACTTTGTCATAGAAATTTGCTCTTAGGTTAAGGACAGATCAAGATTATTTGAAACAGAGTTCATGAGCATTTTTGAATGCTCAAAGGAGTAAAATATTTACATTAAAATATGGTTTAAAATTTTAAATATTTCTTAGGAGTCATGTTTCCTTTTTCAGAATAAACATTTTATTTTTTAAAATATTTAACCTATACGGTATACATTGGGAAGGTCATTTCCAACGTGGTTTTTGACGTTGAACATCACAATAATAATGTTGGTAAATGGGACTATGCAGAGCTCTCCCAGTTCTTCAGAACAGACCACTTCAGGGACTATAGCAGGGATGATGGAGGACCAACTTGCTGTGCTCTTGTCATGTAGGGTATAAGGAATTTTTGATTACTGAGTAGTCACGGGGGCACAACATTCCATGGTATGCTGTTAGTTACTGAAGGTAAAATTTACCAATGGAATTTAGAAATGCTGGATCTAACTTCCAGGGAGTTAGTTACATAAGGAAATGCAAAGTAACTAAAAATTTTAAATATGCAATTCCCTGGTCGTTGTTATTATCAGCTATTGTAATGGTTAAAACAGAATTAAGAGACAGATCAAGTTTAGATTCTGGCTGTTTCAAACTACAGCCTCTATCTCAGGCACCCTACCAAAGGAATGTGTTGGAGTAGAACCCTGACACCAGGTCAAGTTTAGATTTTGGATAGCCTGAGGTAGAACTGCTAGCCTCAGAGCCACTGCCAAAGAGAAAAGTTATGCTAAAACAAGGACAGCAAAGAAGGCTAGACTGATTTCCAAGACAATGGAGAAAAGCAAAGAGAAAAGTCAGTGGATTCATCCCAGCAGAGTGGAAATCTTTAAATGGTTATTAAGAGACAGAGTGAGTAAATTAAGCATTGATGTGGTAAAACAAAGGGGGAAAGAGAAGGGGGAGAACCAAGGGGCTCATCCCAACAGAGTAGAAAGAAGTTATTTAAAAGTCAGATGAATAAAGCAGACGTTGATGGAGTCAAAACAGAGATCTTAAAGCAGCACTCTCAGAGGTTGGCTACTACTACCAGTAGTAGCCCCTGTTGGTCCCTCAACATTAAACTACTCTCAACAGATCTGCTTTATTCAACCTACTTTGGGCAACGATCCCATAAGCAATCTAATCAGAACAAGGACTGACCCTTCCACTGCTGACTCAAAAGTCTTATGCATATGAATGGGTAAAAGGATCAGCGAGTGGAGAAAAGACATTTCTGGGACTCCTTTACATGGGAGCCCTATGCATTTTGGTATCAAAACCTACTGGTGAAACCCTGACACGGGCTGCAATTAAATTGAAAAGATATAAAAATTTAAGAGTTGAGAGATTAAGGTGGAAGTTTGGATGAAAATTGCAATATTTGAACAAACTTTATGTGAAGTAGTAGCACTTCCTTTACTTGAATGTATTATGGGGATGGGATGAATGTATTATATTACTGGGGAACATTCCCAACATTTCTCCTACCTAGTATAAAACTGAAGGTATGTAAATCTACCCTACAGGCAATATTAATTAGACCCACTAAATGGCAACCAATAAGACAGCCTGAGCCCATGCAAATTATTACTTTGAAAGACAGTCGAATAGAAGCTGGAGTGTTGGTATGAACAAATTATTTGTACAACTGTCTACTGAACATAGATAGGTGTTTATTACAAAAGCCTGTGAGCAACATCCAGCAATAACTACTGGGATTTCAGACCAGAAAATGTCCTTTTGAGAAACAATTAGCTAGATATTGGGTTTTTAATGAGACTGCCCCTATGCCTGAAGGGCATAAAATAATCCTGAAGACTGAAATACCTCTAATATCTTGAATGATGTCCTAGAGATGCTCTAATAGGAAGGCAATGCCCAGAAGAGTTCCAAAAGAAAACTGAAATGGTTTATGTAAGAACATGCTATTGGGGGAATGGAAGAAGCTATTAATGAGCAGGAAGGCTCTTTTCCCCTAGAGTCAACTTTGGAAATGCTTGACCCTATTGCTACTTGGGTGGTGCCCATAAACTGCTCTTGCTGGACTAACAAAGAGCTGTCTGGTTTATGCATGGTAGTTCCAAGGGAAATGGACAGCATCTTATTTGGAAGGCCACCACTCTGAAGAAGGTAGATCAAATCAGGTTGTTGGGCTGAACTGCACCATTTTTATCCCTACATTTGGGATTTTACCACTCATGGGCAGAAGCCAATATCCTGGCCATATGTTCAGGCAAAAGGACAATGGAAAACTAGCCTGTTAGGGGATGCCAACTTGCTGCATGACCCTACGGGCATCATTTATGAGAATCTGAGGATTGCATTAAAAAGTAGGACATGTTGATGCTCATCAGAATAATCCCCTTGCAGGACTGGAAGCTGATCAGAATTGATGAGCAGATATTCTGGTGTACTCAACTGAGGTGGCCACCTGGATTCATGAAATAAGTGGTCATGGGAATACTACAGCTATGCAGAGATGGACTGTATCTAGACATATTCCTCTTATACCCTCTGAGGCATAAAATGTTTACCAAAACTGTTCTGTTTGCCAAAAACAGACAAAGAGACTGCAGATGGCTGTGGGGAAGATTTCCTGGGGGTAAGGCAAACTTGCAAATAACTGGCAAGTTGAACTGATGCCATTAGCCCCAGGAGGCTACAAATGAGCACTAACAGGAATAGGTACTTACTCTAGACTGAATCCAGTGGCAGATGTAAATACTCAAAGTATTATAAAAAAAAAAAACAGAAGATATCGCACCAATTTAAAAAACTGAGTCACATTTCTTCAGACCAAGAAATACTCTACAGTCCACAACGTCCAACAATGGGCAGAGATACAACATACTGAGAGTAATGATTTGATAGAGAACTGAAATGGGCAATTGAAACATGGGTTGTCTAAAATGGGGCAATATATCAGCCTGAAGGGCTAGCTTGCACACCATAACAAGTGTGTGCTTATACTCAGCATGGGCGGGGGGCAAGGGAGTGTCCCCATTAGATAGATTCCTCGACTTTTAATTTTTCAGAAAAGAGAACTTTCCTTTCTGGTGAATTGGGGGAAGAAGGGGTTAGAGAGGATGCTGGTATGACTATACAGTTCTTCCCAAATAACCTCAACTATTTTATTTTTCTTCATGTCACCTCAACTCCCTCGCCTACACACAAATCTGATGCAGTGGTGACAGGACTAGGACTTCCACTGCAGGTACCATAAGAATGATCCTTGATAAAAGCAGAAACTGTGACTATACTTTTAAAGATTTGTATCAAATTCCTAAGGTCCTGATTGACTAAATGGTGCCTTTTCGCCCTATGGCAAAATTAGGGTTGCCAGTGAATACAGCCATAAGCCTAGGGGTTGAGATAGTCCACACATTCTCTACCTGAGTAATCCTACCTGATGTGGATGGAAATGAATAAAGGGAGAAGCACTTGCTAGACTATCATTGCTGCCTCCAATCTACACTAGGATGGCCAAGCCTAACATTCCTTCCAAAGAGGAAACGTTTGACTTTAAGTTGAAAGAAAGAGGGATAGTACCTGAAGGTCAAGGAATGAATAAATGAATTATACAATAAGGGTAATCCAATGTAACAAAAGAGTCTTAGAGCAAGAGACAATATGGTCTCTTAGGTCAATTCTGCCAGATACCAGAAATATTCCTGAGGCCAGACTTGCTTTTGGAACCTGACAAGATCAAATGGAAACCTGAAACCTTAGTGGCCTCACACTGGGAGACAGTTTGGTCATATGACATGATGATGGAGTGGACTAATTGCTAGTGACAGAAAGGACTTCGGTAATATGCCAATATCTTTCGACCCTTATTCTTCAGGTTACATATACCATACTGCATTATGGTAGAATTCTGGCATTGTTGGTAAAATTATAGTATTGATATTCGTGGTCAAGTTTGGACTAAATATGGTTGCAATGCTATGAGAAAAATAAATCAGGGAAAATAGATAGGCAGTGCTGGTGGTGACGAAGTATGTGAGTCCAATTTTAAATAGAGTTCAAGAAAGGCCTCACTGAGAATGTGACTTTAAAGTGGAAAACTGAAGAAAGCAGGAGAGGGAGTTGTGAAGCTGTCTGGGAGAAGACCATTTCAAGTGCAAACAATACAGTGCAAAATCCCTGAGGCAAGAACTTGACCTAGGTGGTTCAAGGGCAGAGAGCTAGGGGAAGAGTTGTAGGAGCGAATATGGAGAAGAGGAGAATGTTGGAAATTCAGATTGTGTGTAGTTAGAGGCCAATATGATACCCTTGGTTTTTACTCTGAGTATGATGAGGATTTTGAGCATGGGAGTGACATGATCTCGCATATCTATAAAGAATCACTCTGGCTGCTGTCCTCAGGAGGAAGCAGGGAGGCTAGTTAGGAGGTTATTACCATAATTCAAGTGAGAAATATTGGTAGTTTGCAATAGGGTGATAGTGGAAGAGGCTGACATAAATAGTTAGATGGCAAAGATGAGGCGACAAGATTTGTTGACAGAGGTGATGTGAATGCATGGAGCAGAAAGGAGTCAAGGCTAACTTCAAGAAATTTGGCCCAAGGAATTAAAAGGATGGAGTTGCCATTCCCAGGGTTGCAAGGGACAACACTGCTGGAAGAGCAAGAGTCAGGGTGGAAATCTGGGCTTAGTTTGGGACATATTAGATTTAAGGACATTTTTAGACATCCAAGTGGAGATGCTGACTAAGCAGTTGGATACACAAAACTGGGGTCAGGGAAGAAGTTTAGACTGGAAGAAGAAATGTAGGTATCTTCAATATAAAGATGTTTTTTAAAGCCAAGGAACTAGAGGAGATTAAGACAGTCAGTGTAAATAGAAAAGATAAGAAGTCCAGATGGCCAAGCCCTGGGGCATTTAGTGTTTAGATGAGGAAAGAGGAAGCAAAAGAAAAAGAAAATGTAGCTTTGAGGTAAAAGGGTAACCAGGAAATGTAGGTGTCCTGGGATCTCTGAGAAGGCCATGTTTCAATGTGGAGGGAGTGATCAACTGTGAAAAATGCTGCTCTAAGTCTAGTAAGACAAGCACCAATTTAGTCACCAGGAGATCAATAATGTCCTCAGCCAGCAATTATTAAAAAACAATTTTCTAAACCAAAGGCTAAAACTTAAAAATACCAAACATTACTATAAAACTGACAGCTTCAAAGCAATTGTCATCGGCATAACTTTATGATGCTAATTATTCACTAAAATATTTGACAGAATTTCTCAAATACTATACAGATGTTCAGCATCACAAATAAACCATAATTCAAAAATCTCCCTTTGAAATTTATTTTGTCTCTTTCTTAAGGTACTATTTCTTATTCTATTTTCTTTGAATAAATTTGCATTTTAAAATATTTTTTAGTTAGAATACTCCAGAGTTCCTTTATCATTATATTCTGTAAACATTTTTCTTTAAAAATGTAATATTGCTTTTTAAAGACTGAAATGGAGGATCAGTATAGGAGAGTTTTGTTGATTTTATCATTTTATTAACTCCTAAAATTTTGCCGTTCCAAACGTATTTCTTTTAATTAAAATATGAGAGCGATTTATATCTCTTTGCCACTAAAACAAACCATTTTATATCAAGATAGCACAATGCAGAATACATTTTTGTAAAGTGGTCATTAAATATTTTCTCAGCCTCAAAGGACAGACCCACTTCAATGTATTCAGTTATTATCACTCTAAATAACTAAGGGTCTTTTCTCCCCAGTCTGCCCAGAACTGAGTGGTATCCCAGGATATAAGACTGCCAGTGCCAATACAGGGGCAGCCCTGGGCAAATGAGAATGGTTGGTCACTCACTCCCAAAATATCACCTCCTCTGGGTGTCTTTTCCACCTGATTATATGACAATGGTTAAAAGCATAGGCTCTAGATTTAGAGGACCTGGGTTTGAATATTGACTTCATCCTTTGTTTATTAAATGACTTGGGCAAATTACTTTATCCCTAGGATTAAATGAAAAACTGGTTATAAATGCCGGGCCCCAGGCACGGCACAGAGTAGGTGCTCAAGAAATGTTAGCTATTTTTATTATGTGTTTCAGTGACATAACTTCTTTTTCATAAGAAATTTAAGGCTGCTCCTACTCCAAAGCCTTAAACAAATAATGATGACCAACCACTGAAGAAATCAAAGTAAATAAAATATAAAAAGTATGGAATTTAAATATGTGAACAATATCCCTACTGTAAAGCCTGAATATATCATTAACATAAGTCTTAAACTCTCTTTGGAAATGCAGGGACTGGGAGTGAGAGGTTGCTATAGGAACAGAAGTTTATTAAAATAAAAAAATCATATTTTAGGTTTGAGTTGGTCATACCAGGGTGTAATATCTAATCAAGACCTGTAATCACAGAAAGCAGATCATTTAATAACCTCTCCATTTATATGTGAAGAAACTGAAGCCCAGAGAGATTAACTAATTTTTTCTTTCAAAGGCATCTAACCAGTTAGCACCAAAGGCAAACTTTAAGCTCCTCAGGGGCAGTGACCAGTTCTGCCTTTTTCATCTCTGCATCTTTTGTGCCTTTAACAGTTCCCGACACATCATAGGCCCCAACCAAATAAACACATTGAGTGAGCTGGTTGACTCACTCGATGACTGACAAAATGAAAGAACAAATAAATGAATGAATAAATGAATGATACAAACCAGGGGGAAACGGGTTTCTTGATTCTCAGCCGAAACTTTCTCATTTTATCCTTACTCTGTACCCAACACTGACCCAAAGACTCTTTCTCAATATACCTCTGCCTTCATTCTCTCCCAACTTCTCGAGTCAGTGTGCATAACACAAACAGTAAAAATAAACACATTTAGTAGATGGGCTTTGTACTATGAACAGACAGTAACCCTGAAAAATATATTTGATAAAATTTTGATGTGTGGAAGAAAATAAATGTTCAAATAAGTTCAGAATCCCTGGAAAAGAGGGAACTACCACTGTGTTGATTTACTTTACCAAATGTCTCGTGTAGCTCCTGGATTCACTCCATTTATCTAGTCCTATATAGCTGTGCTCGACTTAGACTTTTCTGCAAGAAAAAAATACTTCTGTACAAACTCCTGCATAATTTTCCTGGTGTGAAAGCACTTATTAATGGAAAAGTAAATTCTAGAATCAGTTCTCGGCACTGGATAGAAGCCTACACTATAAGCCAAAAGCAGCTTTATTCCTCAGCGTGCCTAAATATACCTGTGTGGATTGAAAAAGTTGTCACTGAATTACTGCTCAGGCAGAAGAGAGAAAATTAAATGGGAGGCTATTTAATGAAAATTACAACTAATAGAAACATCAGATTTACAGAGTCATTGCTCTGCTTCAGAAATCCTTTAGTGTCTCTTAAGTCTTAAAGCACAGACCCCTAATGGATTCAGATATGTTTCAGTTTCAGTTTATACACCCTTGCTGCTCTGTTGGAAGGTTAGAGCAATGTTTATCTATAAGCGTTCTTGTTTTGTTCTTTCCTCGTTTTCCCCCCATAAATATAGACCCTAATGTCCAGTTTCATGAAACTATGCAGAATAAGGTACTATACAAATAGTTCTTGCCATTGTCACAAAAAAAGGAAAAGCTTTATACTCAAACCTGATATCTCAGAGTAAGAAAATCAATGAGGGCTTTTTTTTTTCAATTTCATGAAGCATCCTGAGACCCAATAGGTTTACTCTGCTACAACTTGCATTTTGTGTATAGAATGCTTAGTCTTTCCTCAAGATGAATCACTGCCAAGATGAATGCAATCATTTTTTTCTCTCTATCATCCTAAGACAAAGCTTTCTATGAAGGAATTGTATTCTACCAAATGGCATGGAAATACCTATGTACAAAAATGCCATGAACGTCATGAAATACCTCAGTGGCACATACATTTGCAGTCAGAGCTATTGCTGGAGGTCAAGTGAGAACCAAGCCAGTCAATTGGAAACATAAATAATTGTTTGAAAATTATCATGAATTTGGGAGATTTCTATAATAATAAACCCAGAGAAGCAAGCAAGGTGATGAATGGGAACTGATAAGATACCAACACTTGCTGGCTGTGTCACCTTAAACAAGTGTCATAATTTCACTGAATTTCACTTTCCTCATCTGATAATTGTGAAGAGGAAAAAAGATAATGAATGTAAAACACTCAATATGGTGCTGCCATATAGAATGTATTCAAAAACTGTTAGTTATTATGTTCATGTTAATGCTAGTGGTGGTAGTGGTGTCTTTTCCAGATTAAATGCTTAAAATATCCTCTATTAGCCCTGGAAAAGAAAAGTATTGTCTGAAATTCCCAGATTACTGGGTTAAACACTAAAGTCAGTGATCAAAATATGTTTTTGCTAGAATATCTCTGAAGGATTCTCAGGGACTCAAGGGGAATTAAGTCATATCTTCAAAAGGGTGCTGGTCAGTAGGGCAAGAAGGAGTTTGGAAGTCCCAAATGACTAGAGTCCATTGTAAAAATTAATAAATAGAAACCTCAATTAAAATAGAGTTGGGAGGACAGAGGGGAAGCTCTCATGCCCTACCATGATAGCAGAGCCCAACAGGAAGGAAAGATGTCCTCTACTTGCCTGGCAAGAGCTCAGTCAATGACAAGCCACTATACTTTGAACTCTCAATTTCTCCATTGGACTTTCTGTTTACCATAGCTTTCCCAGCTTCCTTTCCCCCTTTTTGAAAGAGTTCTTCTCTCCTTTCTGTGGGGGAACTTGCATGTGGCTCACCGTGCTTGTAGACCCTAAACTGCAATTCTCTGTTGATCCCAAATAAACCAATTTTTGCTGGAGAAATAACTGGTAGTCTGTTTGTTTTAGGTCAACACCATCATGCTATCACTGGTTAAGTGAAAGGTAAGAGTGTGTGATGACAGAAGCAGGAACAAAGAAGACAACCACTGTCCTAAAGAAAGGTTAGCCTAAGTTTATCTGAATACAGCTAGCTATTCATTGCTAATGCTGTCAAGATTCAGGGATTCAACAAATAAATTTATACTGAAAGCTTACTCTGTCCCAGGAACTATACTAGTTTCTAAGAAAATGACATACCCCTTGTTCCCCAAGAAGTCACCAGATATCAATACCATCTGCCTCAGCCTCCATGAACTTTAGGAGGGTATGAATGAGGTAACAGATCAAAAGAAATGAGTTGTCCTGAAAATGAGGCCTAGCAGGGGTTGATGATGGATCTCAACATAGGTATAATTATAAAAAATAAAAAAAAAAAAGATAGGCCTGCTCTAGCACTTCTTACAATACCAATAATACCAGCACACATTTCAATTACCAGCTTACTTGTCCATCTACCTCACTGGATTCTGAGCCCCTTCAGGGCCCAGTCTGTGCTTCTTCATCATGGCTTCCCAGAACCTAGAATGGTGTGTGACTATAAGAAAATGTTTGTAAAACTGAATTATTCTGTAGCTTTCTTGGCTTAGCTCAATCTGATTAGACATGATTTAATTTTCTTAATTAGGATTAGAAACATCATAGGCTTTTAAATGACAGTGGCCAGTAGTAGGATCATGAATGGTATCAATAAAGAAGTAAGGATTAATAAATATTTTGTCAACATAAGCTGAAAGAAACCTATGGGTAAGTAAGGAAACAGGAAACCAACCAAATCTGAAAACAGAACTATTATCACCTTGTAATTGAAATATGAGAGTGTCTGTATAGGACGTGTGTGCTCATTTAGAATGCAAAGTAATACAGGAGAACATGTTAGAACTTCTTTCTCACTGGTTGTGTTAACTAAAAAAAATGAGTTTCCTTTCACACAAATCCTGCCTACGTTACTTCAGAAGGTTCTATTTAGAAGAGAAATGGATACGTTAATATATTCCCAGCACTAAAAGATATGAAATGAGCATGCATGCTTTTCCCCAGTGATGATTATTTTCTTAATAAAGGACCAAGGTTATAGTAAACAAAAGCAAAAAGAAGATGAACACAGAGAGAAGACAAAGAATTAGACAAATGCAGATTTTTATTTTAAAAATCATTTGGGCAGTATACTGTCTTTTCAACACTAATTTGCATACGGGTTAGTTATTGACCAATGCAAAGAAAAGAGAAAAAAAAATTTTTCCCTCCTCAACCAGCTGAAACTACACTACGGTGGCTGTGCCCTTTTCCACCAATCTTATCTCTAGGGACTTAGACTTTTGTGGAGATCTTGTCCAAAGAGCAAAAGCAAAGGAGTCCAAGAGCGGTCTGTGACTTCTTAGGAAAGAATACCAAAAGAATGTGATGAAAGAAATAAAGCCACAGACCATAAAATCCAAAAGCACTAACCAGACCTCTGAGGAATCAAAAGATGTAAGAAATTTATTAAGAGGAATTAATCTGATTGAAAGCCAAGTGTGTAGTTGGTCATGCTTTTCTTTAATTCATGCAACACATAAAAAGAAAAATCTACCTAAACAACAAGCAATTGCAAGTCTTAATGACTGAACACACAGAATATAAGGGGTTTGAGAGATAACAAAAATCATAAAATTCTCAAGGAATTTTACACTATAGAAGGCAAGGTGTTGGAGGAAATTTAGATTAAGGCCTTGAACTGATCCATCGTGGGAGCTTACACTATTTTTCATTCACTTCACTCCAGAGGTGAAGACTATATTTATCTGTAATGGAATGCTAACGAATGCAAATGTTGCCAAGACCATAAAATAATGCTTTGCTAAGACATCACAAGATAATTCCTGAAGGAGAAAGCAAATAAGGAAGATAAATTAATTCTAGTTCAGGAAAACCTGTACTTTAGCACTTGTTTCATTCTTAAGAAATATGAAGTAAAAGGAATAGGGTTGATACTGAAACAAGGGATTTAGGTTAGACATCAGGAAAAATTCTCAAATGATAAAGCGGTGTAAATCAAGAAAGTGGTTACCAAATTCTAAGGCTGAAGCTGGGTTCCTAAGGAATGATACTGTTTGTTTATATATAACAATCATATTTTAACACAAGAATGGCAAAGTGCAATCTGCTTCTTAGAATAACTGTTTTAAAAAAAACTATGCATCTATTCCTAAGAGATTTTCTTTTTTTTGTTTTTTTTTTTGAGGGGTTTATATATATTTTAGGACATAAAATGGGAGGAAGGGTGGCATTTTTTTTTAAATCAAGAATGGTTTAAAAAAAAAAAAAAAAAAAAAAAAAAAGAATGGTTGGACCTACCTCTTCCTGGGGATCTGCTGGATGTCTTATCTATGTTATATTGTTTAAATGACACGATTACCCTCTGGAGTATATCTTACTATTTATGGGTTTTATTATTAATACCTTATAGACAAAACTGAGACTAACAACATTTAAGGTAATGGCTCAAAGCCACACAGCTAGAAAATAGCAGAGCAGGGAGACAATCTGGCTACATGTCTCAAAAGCTTACACTATTCCCCCTGTATTTTATTTTTTGATATGATCCTCAAAGCTGTTCCTAGAATTATGTGATTTATTCTAATTTATTCTTTATTTACTCTGATTTATTCTTTATTCCTATAAATCTGTAAAATTCATTATTTCCCCTCATCCCCCTATAATCAAAGAAAAGAGAAATATCCACTGTAGGAATGGTCTAGGTGAGAGATGCTTCAGTCCTGAACTAAGAAAATAATATACTAGGGGAGAGAATAGATAAGATTTAGCAATTAACTGGCATGTGTGGGTCAGGAGATAGAAATCCTTGATAATGAAAAAATAATAGAAATAAAGAAGAAGGAGCAGGCTCAGGGAAAAAGATAATGCTTTCAATGCTGGACACGAGCACTTAATATTAAGATATTTTGCTATGTCAATAATTAAATCTACCTGAGGCTTCCCTGGTGGTGCAGTGGTTGAGAATCTGCCTGCTAATGCAAGGGACACGGGTTCGAGCCCTGGTCTGGGAGGATCCCACATGCCGTGGAGCAACTAGGTACGTGAGCCACAACTACTGAGCCTGCGTGTCTGGAGCCTGTGCTCTGCAACAAGAGAGGCCACGATAGTGAGAAGCCCGCACACCACGATGAAGAGTGGCCGCTGCTTTCCACAACTAGAGAAAGCCCTCGCACAGAAACGAAGACCCAACACAGCAAAAATAAATAAATAAATTACTAAACTCCTACCCCCAACATCTTTTAAAAAAAAAAAAAAAAAAAAACTACCTGGATATGGTCCAAGACGGACCTTCCTTTCAGTTGTTCTTTATAGCATAATGAAACAACTGTGAATTATTTTTGTGGACCAATAAGATGTTTAATTCAGGCAAATATTTGACATTTAAAATTTGTTCTTTATAAACAGTAATATGTGCCATACTGCGGTTACATGTATTAAATATAAAAATAGCTCACAGCAGATACTAAGTTAATAAATTCACCGTGGCATTGAAAATATGCCTCCCACTACCAGAAAAATCTCATACCGAGTACTGAATACTCCCTGTGAGAGAAAACATAGCAGCTAATCACAACAAGGAGGTAATAACTCCAGTTCTACTAAGAAAGTTCCTGAATTTTAACTTCTCTGTAGCAGCAGACTGAGGACACTTCAAGTAACACCTCATGAAAAACTGTAGTACATACAATGACTACACTGAAATGCTTATAAGACTTGAAAATCCAACATCTAACCACGGATGTGATACTTCATTTGTGATATATAAAATTCTATGCATCCCATGAATGCAGCAATATTATAATGAAAAGCAATTTTAGGAAAATCCAAGACAGTCCACTGGTTTTAAAATTCAGCACAATCTAGCTGCTACTTACTTGGTAATATCATAGATATTATAGACTTTATAGCCTCAAAAGTATGATTCCTTCACTGCTTATGATATTTCGGCCCTTTGATGATAAATGCTATTAAAGTGCCTAGTGTCTGACTCTCTCTTTCCACTATCTCTTCTCTCAAATAAATGGTGTGAAACTCCTGAATGAAGTGCTACTCTTTTAATTGTGCCTGCCAATGGGGTGATTTTCATCTTAAAAAATTCAGGTAATAATTTCATACTTGTTATGCAAACAGGATATAAGCCTCTTTTTGCCTTACATTTCTCACTTCAATGATGTGTCATGTAGAGCTAGGTTGGACTAAAAATATGTACAATGATATTTAAAAATGGACATTCAATTTCCTGTATGGTGGAAAAGAAAATATTTCTAGAAATGTGGTAGTAATAGCATTTTCTAAAATGGCAAAGGCTGAAGAGGCTATGTTTTACTCTTAAAAGATGAGAGGTGTCATAAGAATTTACTTCGTGGGTACAATTAAAAGAGCTGATCAGGCAGTATAAGGATATATTTTGTTCTTCTCCCAAGTATTGTATTTCTGAAAGAGGAGTGAGAGAGCAGAAAGTAGACTGCCCTAGAATTTAGCACTTTAAAATACCCCCACTCAAAAATTTCTGATGCTCACTTTCCAATAAAACGCATTTTGATGGATGGAGAAGGAGAGGTGAGAACGCAAAAATATTTTGTTCAATGTTTGTGCGGAAAAGGCTTTAGAGAAGTACCAATAAGATATTTGGAGAACTTTTTTTTTCCTTTGGAGTAGAGCTTTTTCCCCCAGAGTACATATTACTCAGTGATATTACTCTTTAAGCAGATAAAAATGAATACTAACTTTAGATCAGTACATTTAATCCTAGAATAATTCATTCATCTGGCTGCAAGGCCCACTATCCAGACAAATTTCTCTGTATCTTCAGAATCTCAATCCAGCAATTGTCAGTATACTAGATGTGAAAATTTTTTCTCCCTTAAAATATGTAGTAAAGAGAAAGCCAGTTGTAAGCATGCTATAGTATAGAGGTTTAGAGCACAGGCTCTACACTGTCATGTGATGCTCTGAGTCTGCCTACTTCCTGTTCCCTCAGCTGTTTAGCTTCTCGTTTAGTGTTTAAGAGCTTGGGCGCTGGGTTTGGATCCTTGTTCTGTCACTCATTACCAGGGCCATTAGAATATACTATATGGAAGTGCAAGTGCGTGTATCAAATTGTTTTGTTTACTCCAGGTTTATGTAGGAATGGAAATAATAAAAATTTGCACATAGATGGCAAAACCAAAGTACATATTCCTCTTACCTAAGCACTGATGACACAGAAACTATTGCATCTATACAATCATATGAATACTTAGGCAAATAATCTAGTGAGTCAAATCAGATTCTCATGCATAGCTAAAATATTTGAAAACCCAAATGTAGTGTTTATATCTTGAAAATGCCCCATATTGTGAGACAATAAGTTTTCCGTTTCCAATTTTCATAAAACTGAGAACTTATCAAGGTGTTTGCCTTGCATAACATGTGCAGATGTGAAGCACATTTTTGGTTTGAGGCCTTTCAACACTGCCTAGCATCTAGCATCCCTGTAGGGCAGCAGATCCCAAGTCATTTTGCTGAAATCATGCACATTGGCCATGCAGATGCAACTTGATGAATGTGGTATCACCACATCTAACCTGACTATCCTCCAGTTATCAAACCAAGTGGCCTGGATGAAGAAAGATGAATCTTTCAATTGATTTGTTAATTATTTTTGCCCTTTTGTGCAATGGTATTACACAAAACACAGTTCTGAACACAAGGTACTAAATATTTGTGAAACTTCTGTCCATCATACCTTGCTATTGAGGTTTTACTTTACTCACCAACAGTCATTTCTGCAGCCCTTGGATCTGGCCTAGAAGTGGCCTTTAAGGACCACTCTAACTTTTAAATCCTTCTGCCCATAATATATGCTTATTCAACTATTTAAGGTTGAGATGGTTAACCACATTGACAGAAGAGTTTTGGAAGAGTTAATATATCATAAAGATTAACAAAAATATGAGTGTAAACTGAACCAAAGTGGCATGTTACTATCTAAGTTGGTTTTATAGGCATAGTTCGGTGTAATATTCATCATAGCCATTCAAATGATATTATCAGGCGAACGTCATGTATTTTTAGGCAAATAATGCAGGGGATGAAAGATGCTACTCCAAATAGATGCTTAAAAGTTATACCTGAGTGATAATGTTTCATAATAAAAAAATGTGTCTCAGTTCAGGCTGCTGTAACAAGAATACCACAGATTAAGTGGCTTAAACAACAAACATTTATTTCTCACAGTTCTGGAGGCTGGAAATTCCAAGATCAGGATGGTAGCATGGCTGGGTTCTGGTGAGAGCCCTCTTTCTGGTTTCCTCACATGGCAAAGACAGAAAAGCAAGCTCTCTCATGCCTTTTCTTATAAGGACACTAATTCTATTTATGAGAGCCACATTCTTAGGACCTAATTATCACCTAAAAGCCCCACCTTCTAATACTATCACATTGGGCATTAGGATTTCAACATATCAGTTTTGGGAGGACCCAAACATTCAGTCTATAACAATATGCATGATAATGAGGCTACACTTTAGAATTTACAAAGAATTTTCAAGCACATATTCTCTCTATAATTTCTCATGCAGCCGAGAAGGTATTACTGTCTCTCATTTTAAACATTAGGAATGGCAATTGAGGTGTTGAATGACTGGCATACCTCCAGCAAGTATCAGAGAAAGATGCTGAGTTTAGTTGTCTGACTCCTGGTTCAGTGTCTGTCGATGTTCTCCAAGCTTTGATCTACATATGAACAAAACTGCACATTAAAATGCATCACATTATGCTTCTAACAGTCTTTGTGTAGATCATCCGAGATGCTCTGTGACAGACAGAAAGCAGTAGTTTTTTATCCACTGATGTGAAAGCCTTCAGTAAATATTTGTGCTGAAATGAATGAGTCCCAGACTGTTGGCCAGCACCTTTGCAATGTGGAGGATCAAGTGGACAGCAATGGCTGTGGTTCAGTGTTATATACAGCTGTGATATTTTGCCTTACTGTATGCACAGTCTATGGATATTAATGTTCATATTATTTTAATTGACATTTAATTTTATTTTCCATAGAGTAAAGCTGTTTGTGAAAGACTAGGATCCATAATTAAATCTTTCTTCCCCTATGTAATAGGAGGAACAGTCTATCTTTAAGAGTAATTAGGACAGAGTACCAACATAATTGGAAGTATCCGTATTTAGGATAATAAAAATTTATTTAAATTACACATTTACATGATACACCTGGCTAAATGATAGGCAATGGATTTTACTTTGTAATGATTTATGTTTCTAAATTATATATTTAAACTGAAATAAGAATCTCTGCATTGTGTCACCCGTGGGAGTATTATCATTAACAAATGCTATTTTTTTGTCCCAGTGAAAAAGTATTTAATTCTTAGTCAACGAATGTGTAGAAATATTACTGTTATAAAAAGCCTAAAGGGATGTTCCTCCCCCACAGACATCAATGGTATTGTAATATACAAAACTGTGTCATCAAAAATCTTAAGTTTTAAAAGGAGAGATTATGTTCTAGTCTGTGATAAGTTTTTTTGTTTTGTTTTGTTTTTTTTGCGGTACTCGGGCCTCTCACCGCTGGGGCCTCTCCCGCCGCAGGGCACGGGCTCCAGACGCGCAGGCTCATTGGCCATGGCTCACAGGCCCAACCTCTCCGCGGCATGTGGGATCCTCCCGGACCGGGGCACGAACCCGTGTCCCCTGCATCAGCAGGCGGACTCTCAACCACTGTGCCACCAGGGAAGCCCTATGATAAGTTTTGATAAGTAAATATGGTCATTGAAAGCTAAAGCAAGAAATTACTAGTTGAAACATGCTGGGGAAAAAATCCTCAATTACAGGAGGCTTTTTAGTAGTTTTGAGTCCTGTGCATAACATGCAAGATAAAAAGCTGACATTTAAAAATCATTATATTTAATATTTGCTTCCATAGGCCTGAAGCTCGATCATGTGTGTTTTTTATGGTTTATAGTTTCTAGAGTAGCTAACCCATAGATGGAAACACATGCTGACCAATTTGATGATGTCCTAATGAAACTTTTGTCAGGAATTTTCTTCAACATTTCCCACTGAGATCAAATCACCATCACACTTTCTTCTGCACGGTATCTTCTATTTCATCTCTTAATGTTCCACTGTGCTTTTCATTTTACTTAATTAATCTTACAGAGGGCCACATTTAGTGCTGCCACCTGAGAGAGAAGGTATGAAGAGACAGGCTTTTGCAGTCATTCTTGGCTCAGAATCCTCCTTTCAACTTTAGGAACATATGTGCGCTGCTGGCTGCTTAAGATCACACCCATCTGCTCTGATGATGAGAAATCTGCAGGGAAGTTGATTGCTTCTGTGCCTTAGGGTTTAAGTGTCATAAAGTGATGGGTGTATATGAACAAGCTGTAGGACCTCTGCCAGTGCCCCTGTTTCACCTGAACCAAAATAGGGGCTCAAACTCCTCTTTACATGCTGCTTTGTTGCTCTTCAACCCTTGCTAAAATATACTGGAAAGGGGAGCAAAATTGAGTGTTTTAGCTGCCAGGAACAACAGTGTTACAGGGGCCTTGGAAACTTAGTAAATCCTGAAGCTAAGTCCAGGTGAAAATAAACACCTGATGCGGAGAAGAGGATTCAAGCCAAAGATCCACTAAGAATATTGTAATACTAAAAGGGCATCTCTCTGATGTGAGACTAGAAATGCATGCATAGTTCTCCACCCATGATAGAAAATCGCCATAAGAAATTGATAGTAGAGAGACAATGGCACACTGACTTCTTAAGTCATTGAGAAAGTGTACCCAACCCCCTAGTCATTGGGAAAATAATGCCAAAGATTCTGTATATTTCCCATACAGTCAATGAAAAATTTATATATGCAAACACATTCAACCAGAATATAATATGAATTAGACACTGTGCTAGACATAAAAGATACATGGCTGTGCAATGACAGACCTTTAAGCTAGCCCACCTAGGCACCATGCCCTGCAAACCCTGCCAGCCTCACACCCCATCATTTAAGCTGGTGACCCATCCTCACAACACTTCTAATATCTACTCACCAATTCTTTTAACATTAACTGACTTTCTACCATGAGTCAAGTACTAAACAAGGAGCTCTTTCCATATATGTATAACTTCATTTAATCTTCATAGTGCTATTTTGTTTATGTCTGTCTACTCAGAACTCATGGCTATATTCATTTTGATGCATGCCTTAGTCCCCTCTGGATTCCACATCTGTACTGATATTCCTCCAGCAGAATAGCAGGCAGGCACCTAAGCAGAGAAGTGACTCACCAAGATGTAAAGTTACTCAGAGCCAGTGCTGGAAGGCACCAAAATGCAGAGTCTTGCTCTATCAAAGTCCCTTTTAAATATATACGATTTTTTTTTATTATTTCGTACAGTCTATGCACAATTCAGATGAGCCACCACAGTGCTGGGGAGGTACGCAAGAGAGCTGGCATAAGGTGGGGGAATAAAGATCTGAACTTAGTATAATAGGACTGTCCACAATATGGTATTTTTAAATTCTATCTTCACGAAAAAAATTAGTGCTTACACTGTCACAAGACAAATTCAACAATTCAAGTAACAATTCATGTATAATGGTACACTTCTACCACTGTATTAGTCAGCGTTCTGTAGAGAAACAGAACCAGTGGGATATACACACACACACACACACACATACACAAACACACACACACGGGGTGGGGGGAGAAATAGAGGGAGGTGGAGGTAGAGAGAGAGAGAGAGAGAGAGAGAGAGAGAGAGGGAGGGAGGGAGGGAAGGAGGGAGGGAGGGAGGGAGGGAGAGAGAGAGAGAAGTCATGACGTATCTGGCTTACACAATTATAGAATCTGAGAAGTCCACGATTTGGTGTCTGCAAGCTGGAGACCCACAAAAGCCTGTAATGTAATTCAGTTCAAGTCTGAATGCCTAATGATGAGTCAATGGCTTAAATCCCAGCCCAGAGGCTGTAGAAAATAAGGTGAAACGTCCCAACTCAAGCAAGCAGGCAGGAAGCAAAAAAGGGAGAATTCTTCCTTTCTCTGCCTTTTGCTCTTTTCAAGCCCTCAGTGGATTGGATAATGACCACCCATTTGGGGGATGGTGATCTACTTTATTGAGTCTCATCCAGAAAGACCCTCACAGACAAACCCAAAATAATGTTACATATGGGCACCTCCTGGCCAGTCAAGTTGACACAAGAAATTAACCATAACAGTCACATTTCCTACATTCTTATTTTATTCTGGAATGTCTAGAAGTTATGTGATGATGTTGCTGGGAATGGTGGGAGATGTTGGATTATGGGGCTTACAAAGGCTAATCTTCCACCTCCAACAATATACATATACCCAACCCATCAAATATCCTAATAATGGCTCTTTTCAAATAGACCATAAGCTCAGAGAAGAGAGAAAACAACTAATAAGGCATCGGAGTAATCCAACCAAGAAAGGATGGGGATTTGAACTAAGGCTATGAACACGGGTATAGGGAGCAGCTGACAGGAGATATATTATGGAGGTAAAATCAATAAGATATAGTTACTAACTGGATATGGAAGAAAGAAAGAGAAAAGGATTCCTAAATTTGGGAAACTACAGAAATGTTCGTGTCATTAATTAAAATGGAGGTTTCAAAAGGAGAAACAGTTATAAGAATTTATATATATATATATATATATATATATATATATATATATATATATATAAAGTTTCATATGACCCTCTTAAATTCAAGATACTTTAAAACATTCACATGAAAATGTTCACTGCCTAGACCAGTGACTTGGACTGAGTGATGCTCTTTGAGATACTCTTTTGTTCTGAGAGAGACAAAACCCTTCTCCTGACAGACATTGGCCTGGGTCCCAGAAGTCTTTAAAAATCTAGACTAGCAGAAGTCCATGGGCCTCTTAACTTGTCAGCAGACAGATCACTACTTCTAATTAGGCAGTTTTATAAAAGGAGATGCTTCAAAATCTCACTTAAGTTGCATGGTAATATAGAGTCTACTTCTGTTTGCAGCAGTCACTTCCTGCCTCCTCTGCCAGTGGTCACTACAAAGAGTACCACAGATAGGACAGCATTTCCCATTGCTTGCACAAATACTACGTGCACTGTCAGTCAGAGACCATGGAGAGGAATTTTGGAAACCAAAAATACGGCCCTAGTTAAGATGCACCAGTTGCAAAAGAATGATTCTGTAGATTTGTGGGGTAGATTACAGGGTAATATGAATAAAGTGGTCTGAGTGGCAAAACTTCCCTATCTCTATTTAAATGCCTCAATGCCTATTTTTAATGCTAATAACCAGAAATGATTTAACCCATTAAAAATAATCTTACTCTGGGAAGTTAAAGGTTAAGTGTTGGTTTATGTGAGACAGAGGTAAGGAAAGTAGCATGCGCTCCTTGAGGGACTAGTGTGTTTGATGCCAAAATGACAAGCTCACTTGGTCATTCAGCCTGTCGATTTAAAAAGGAGGGTGTGTTTTTAGATCCCCCATATAAGTGATATCATACAGTATTTATCTTTCTCTGACTTATTTCACTTAGAATAATGCCCTCAAGATCTATCATATTGTCTCAAAGGACAGGATTTCCTTCTTATGGCTGAATAATATTTTTATATTATACAATAATATTTCAATATATTATACATAGAGTACACACACATACATATTCTTTATTCATCTACTGACAGACACTTAGGTTGTTACCATACCTTGGCTATTGTGAATAATGCTGCAATGAACATGGGAATGCAGATATCTCTTTGATATCCTGTTTTCATTTCCTTTGGATACATATCCAGAAGTAGGATTGCTGGATAACATGGTAGCTCTATTTTTAATTCTTTGAAGAACCTCCATACTGTTTTCATAAGTGGCTACAACAATTTACATTCGCACAAAAAATGCACAAGTGTTTCCTTTTCTCTACATACTTACCAAGACTTGCTACTTGTCTTTTTGATGATAGTCATTCTAACAGGTGTGAGGTGATCCCATTATGGCTTTGATTCACAATTCCCTGATGGTTAGTGCTGCTGAGCACTTTTTTATGTACCTGTGGGCTATTTGTATGTTTTTTATAGAAAAATGTCTATTCAGTTTTTCTGACCATTTTGTAATTGTATTATTTATTTATTTTTTTGCTATTGAGTTGTAGGATTTCCTTGTATATTTTGGATATTAACCCCTTATCAGATATATGATTTGCAAATGTTTTCACCCTTTATAAAGGTTGCCATTTCATTCTATTGATTATTTCTTTTGCTACACAGAAGGTTTTGGTTTGATGTAGTCCCACTTTTGCTTTTGTTGCTTGTGCTTTTGGTGTCATATCCAAACAAAACAAAACAAAAGTCATTGCCAATACCAATGCCAAGGAGCTTTTCCCCTATGCATTTTTATAAAACTCATGGATTCAGGTCTATGTTTAAAACTTTAATCCATTTCAAGTTAATTTCTATGAGTGGTGTAAAATAGAAATGTTGATTAACAGGGGTTACCAGGGTGGGGGAAATGTGGAGATGTTAGTCAAAGGGTACAAATTTCCAGTTATAAGATGAATAATTCTAGGGATCTAGTAAAGTACAGCATTAATGATTATGGTTAATAATACTGTAGTATGTACTTGAAAGTTGCTAAGAGAGAAGATCTTCAATGTTCTCACCCAGAAAATGAAATAGTAGTTAAGTGATGAAGGTGTTAACTAAACTATGGTGGTAATGGTTTTGCAATATATAAGTATATAAAATCAACATATATTGTACATCTTAAACTTACACAATGTTATATGTCAATTTTATCTCAATAAAGCTGGAATTTTTTTAATTTTCAAGAAAAGAAAAAAGAGGAAAAAGAATAAATACATTAACTAAATTTTAAAGAAGAGGGAGTAGTTGAGGGTATTGTGTTATAGTGATGTCCATTAAAATTCATAATGGTTTTGATAAAAACCCAGAACCAGGCCCAGAACCACCCTGAGGACTGAAGCAGCTTACAACATAAAGTAAAATATAGAGGAAGCACTTCCATTTTTATTTCCTCTTCCTTTTATCTTCCTGTATTAGTCTTCTAAGGCTGCCATTATGAAATACCATAGACTGGGTGGTTTAAACAATGGAAGTCTATTTCTCATAGTTCTGAGAGGCTAGAAGTTCAAGAACATGGTGTTGTCAGATCTGGTTTTTCCTGAGGTCTCTCTCCTGGACTTGTAGAAGGCTACCTTCTTGCTGTGTCCTCACATGGCCTCTTCTCTGTGTATGAACATCCCTGATGTCTCTTTATCTTACGAAGACGCCAGTCCTATTGGATTAGGGCCCCATCCTTATGACCTCATGTAACCTTAATTACTTAAGGGCCCAATCTCCACATACAGTCACACTGGAGGTTAGGAATGCAAACTACAAATTTGCCAGTGGGTTGGGGAGGACGATCAAGTTCATGATACTTCCTTTTTATTCCCTTCCTCTCCTGAACAATTCCCTTCCTCTCCTGAACAATTCAATCCAAAAGGCTTGTGTTGGGGTCAAGCCAGATAGGGGTCAGACTAAGGTTTGGATGAGGACAGATTACAGTGGCAATATGCAGTGTGTCAGAGCCCATGTGGGGTGAGGAGAGTGACAGAAAGGCAACCACAAGTGTGGGGTGTGAGGAGCAGAGAGGTGCAGGTGTCAAAGACCACACAAGGGGAGAAAAGACATCCCCACTGGTGGAGCTGCGGAAGATGGCCCATCATGGGTTTCTGGTACCCATGCAAAGTGAGGCAGTGCTCCACCCAGCAAAGAAGCTTGGTGTAAGTGTCAGACGACAGGCAGAATGAGGACAGCATCCATGTGGGAGGGGTGGCAGCAGCCAGCACAGAATATTGGAGCCCAAGTGGTGTGAGAAGGAGAAACATGCAAGTGGAGGAGGTGCTTGAACGGGGTCTCAGAGCTCTACAGGTAGAGGAGGGTATGGTAGTGGCAGCATAGCACACATTGTCTGAGTATGAGTGGCATTAAGGAGAATTTCCACATGGGGAGAAGGCAGTATCAAGAATGAGATGGGTTACATAGAGGAGAATTCATCAAATAAGTAAAAATGTTAAGAATAATGAGATCCTATTTCTCATTATCAGAGAAAGGAGTTACAAATACGGAAAAGGAAAAAACTAGAATGAACCTTGTGGTGTTGGATTGTAATTGGAAGTTTCAGTGTGAACTCATGGTTTTCAATATATAGGAGAAATACAAATAAATATAAATGAATGTGTGTGTGCATGTACACAAATTACCTCCTCATGAAATGTTCATTAATTACAAAGGGAACAAGAGTAATTTATGGTAGAAAAGCCTGGAAATTAGCACCTTAATCAAGTGACCAAAGTGATCATCAATAATGGGACAAATTAAAGCCATGAGCCACTGATATGATGCAATGAGAAGAACACAGAATCATGACAAACAAAACTGAGAGACATTTTATAAAACAATTGGCCTATACTTTTTGAAGTTGCCAAAGCAATGAACGTCAAGGGAAGACTGAGGAACAGCTCCAGATTAAAGGTTACTAAAGAGATATAAAACTAAATGCAATGCATGGTTCTGAACTAGATTCTTTTTCTGCCATGCACTTTTATAGGTGAAATTTGAATGGATCCTGAGGATTAGATGTTAGTGATACTTCAACACTAATTCCTAATTCTAATGGTTGCACTGTGGTCCTGAAGGATAAAGTCTTTGTTGGAGAAAAAAAACACACTAAAATATTCAGACTTGATGGGGAAACAAGTTGGCAATTTAATTTCAAATGGTTCAGGAAAAAAAATGTTTTTATACTGTGTTTACAAAATTTTTGTAAGTTTTGAGGCTGTTTTAAAAATTAAAGGAAAAGAGAGAGGAGACATATAATCTACATTTAAAGAAACCAGACAAGTGATTGTAGGAAAGGGTAGGGCAGGGATTTCCTGAGAAAGGGCATGAGGAAACTTTCAGGGTTGGTGAAAATTTCTATAACTTGAATGGAGTGGTGGTTACTTCAGTGTCTATATTAATCAAAACTTATCAGAATGTATATTTAAGAACTGTGAACCTTGCTGCATTATACTTTAATGAAGTAATAAACATAGAAAAAACAGGGTCAGTGAGTTCAGACAATTCATTCAAACTGCTTGGTTTGGAAAAAGAGAAGAGAAATAAGGCCTAGCTAGAGGGGGATCTAGAGGTTAAAAAAATAGCTTTCCTTTTGTTTACTTTTCTTTTGTTTTATCTCTAGATGTGCATTTGTAACATGTGACTATATCGTATGAATTATCTGAGCATGTGAAAGGGAAAAGACAGCCCAGGGAGAGAGAGAGAGGCTGGAACTAGAGCAGAGAAAGATCTAAGAAAGTAAGGGTGAAGCCGCCAGAGCACAGTCCTGGAGGAGATGGGAAAATATGATCTGGTCAGACGTATACTCCATTCCCAGGACTAAATGAAAGTGACTTTAGGATGTGGAGAGCTAGACAGCTGAGGATCCTCTACCTGAATGTCTCTGATTTTTTGTGAAGTAAGATTTGGGGCTATCTTTTGAATATGAAGGGCTTAAAATGGCTAACTAGGGTTTAAAACGTAGTACAAGCTTGAAATTGGAATACCAGGACCAAGATAAGGATCTGACTAGGCATACTAACTGTGTAATGACAACGCAGTGGCTTTACCCACTAATCTAGACTTCAGCTAGGAGAAAAGATAATTTCCTTAAATCTGTCCTTAGTCTAATTATGCAGTCTCAATCATCTTAATTCCTTAACTCTTACAGAATAGCAATTTGCTCGAATATACAGAATCTGAAGGAAATAAAGCAAGAGGCCTGAAAGAAATGCATCATATCCTGGACCCACTCAGCAAACTGCTCAATTTTATGTGATTAATCTTTAAGTGGACATGATGATGATATGCATTTTGTTCCTTTAGCCCAGCAATGTGAGGAAGTGTAGGAGGTATGGAAAATTACTTCTGAAAAAGCTAAGGGAGAAAACTTTGGTAACTGTGTATAGACTACTTCTGTGCTTTTCTAGCTGGTGACAAATTCTGCTTTCAAAGCATAGCTTTTTTTTTTTTTTTGGTAACAAATTTTTCAGGAAGCTGTACATTAGGTAAATTTTTTATTCACAGCTTCACTGGTTTCATTAGGATTCAAAGTTCAGAACTCTTCTTAAAGAGAAAGTCAGAATGTCAACAGTGGAAATGAGATTGTTCCAAGACTCTATCAAAAATGTAGCTGGGCAGCCTCAGCTTTTAGCCCTTCTCTGTATGTCTCTCACCTCCGAAGAGGCTGTAATCCACTGGGTCTTCCACACAAGTAAGTCCCATCCTGTCAAAGTCTATAGTATCAATTAGATGGCTTAAGTATTCCATTTGACCAAAATTCAGCATATCATATGCAAATAGCATAGATTTATGACAATTTTAAACAAAATGGTTTTTCTTTCTGAAACTAAGCTACATTGTTTCCTTCATTCAAGCAATGTGTTTTCCTAAAAGAAAACAAAAACAAAAAACTGGTGAGTACATTTAATTTCATTATTGTTATGAGAATTATGTAATGGGAGTAAGGAAGGGGTGGTTTGTTTCTGATGTGTATTCAAGCACACTACTCAATCATTTCACAGGAAAAGAGGTGTATTAAAGCTACATTAAGAGCTAATTTAAGTAATGAAATTGAATCCTTTCCTTCAGGTGCAAATTACTCCATAAAGGCAATTTATGAAATTGTTTTATTTGTGGGTTTTTTTCATTTTTGTTGCATGATTTGTTTGAACTGGAGGACATCAGGCAATCACTTCTATGGAGCCAGCTTGGAAACCAAACATTCTTGTTCCAATTTTTGAAAACACACGGAATTGAGAAAAACATACTTTTTCACTATCATTGGATCCAGATTCTCATAGTGATAGTCATCCTACAACCCTCAGACCATATGTGACTCACAGAATATTGCATGCTGCTTTCTACTAAGTCACATTATGGAGCCAGACAACTTCCTCTGGATTGTGATATAACAGTTGACCTGGAAGATGAGAGATTTAAAACAGTCATCTCAAAAGACACAGATGGACTCATACCAAGGCGAGTGGGAGGAATTCATGAAGCCAGCTGATAAGAAATGAATGACAGACTTTCCTTGACTGATCTCTCCTTCAACCTAAAATAATACTCCTCACATGATAACCCTTATTTAGCTGTTTTGATAAGCTTGCTTTTAAATGATATCATGAAAAACTATACTTGTGCATTATAATAATTAGGCTGAATTCTTCAATGATTTCTCAGGGCCTCTGACTGTCATGGGGGGAGGGGGCGGTGGGGAAATGATCTTCAGAAATTAAAAGAGAGGTAATATGGTTTAGTAAACACAGTGCAGTGGGTCCACGTAACTGCGTGCTGCTAGCGCTGCTCAAGGCTCCAGATCACATTGCTGGGTGTGGTGTCTCTGCACACAGCCCCATCGAGCCAAGGTGTCATGCGCAGAATGTCATGGCCTGCACTCAGGCCACCAGGATCAAGTATCAGGTGCAGCCATTTCAGGCTACAAACTCTTGTCTGAAATGCCAGGAAGAGTGCCATTGCACACAGTACCCTATAAGCAAGTGAAAAGAGACTAAGCACAAAGGGAAAAAGTGCCAGGCACGTGTGCTGTCTCTTGATTAATTTTAAAAGAGAAAAGTGAATACACGTAACTTGAGTTGAATGTCCTGTGAGGAGCTTCAGCACATGTCCAAGCTGAGGTGTCGGCTCAGCCATTTCACGAGGAACTCTGGTCTGAAGGGCCAGGAGCAAGGCCTCTGCACAGAGATCACTATGAGCAAGTGAAACAGACTAAGCACGAAGGGAAAAAAGGTGGATGGGGTAGGCCTGAAGTGAGATGGCCCGATTTACGTCCTTTCCAGACGAAATGTGGATCCTCTAGCAACAAGAGTATGGAAGATTTCCCTAAATCTGCCCTTAAGCTTTTCCTCGATTGATCTGTGAGTATGGAACACTTCAAAACTGAATAGTGTGAAGAGAGAGGCCTTTCAAGATGGCAGAGGAGTAAGACGACGAGATCACCTTCCTCGCAACAAATACATCAAAAATACATCTACAGGGCTTCCCTGGTGGCGCAGTGGTTAAGAGTCCACCTGCCGATGCAGGGGACACGGGTTCGTGCCCCAGTCTGGGAAGATCCCACATGCCGCGGACTGGCTGGGCCCGTGAGCCATGGCCATTAAGCCTGCGCGACCGGAGCCTGTGCTCCACAACGGGAGAGGCCACAACAGTGAGAGGCCAACATACCGCAAAAAAAAAAAAAAAAAAAAAAAATCTACATGTGCAACAACTCCTACAGAACAACTACTGAACGCTGGCAGAAAAAGCTTCCCAAAAGCCATGTGGTTGATAAGGTCTTGGTGCTCCGGCCTGGTGTCAGGCCTAAGCCTCCAAGGCGGGAGAGCCGAGTTCAGGACTCTGGACCACCAGACACCTCCCGGCCCCACGTAATATTAATTGGCGAGAGCGCTCCCAGGGATCTCCATCTCAACACCAAGACCCAACTCCACTCAAAGAACAGCAAGCTCCAGTGCTGGACACCCTGTGCCAAAAAATTAGCAAGACAGGAACACAACCCCACCCATTAGCAGAGAGGCTGCCTAAAATCATAATAAGTTCACAGACACCCCAGAACACACCTCCGGACACGGTCCTGCACACCAGAAAGAAAAGATCCCACTTCATCCAACAGAACACAGGCACCAGTTCCTCCCATCATGAGGCCTACACAACCCACCGAACCAACCTTACCCACTGGGGACAGACACCAAAAACAACAGGAACTACAAACCTGCAGCTTGCGAAAAGGAGACCACAAACACAGCAAGGTAAGCAAAATGAAAAGACAGAGAAATATGCAGCAGATGAAGGAGCAAGGTAAAAACTCAGCAGACCAAATAAATGAAGAGGAAATAGGGAATCTACCGGAAAAAGAATTCAGAGTAATGAGACTAAAGATGATCCAAAATCTTGTAAATAAAAAGGAGAAAATACAAAAACCATTTAATTAGGACCTCGAAGAACTAAAGAGCAAACAAACAATGAAGAACAACACAATAAATGAAATTAAATATTCTCTGGAAGGAATCAATAGAAGAATAACTGAGGCAGAAGAACAGATAAGTGACCTGGAAGATAGAATAGTGAAAATAACTACCACAGAGCAGACCAAAGAAAAAAGAACGAAGAAAACTGAGGACAGTTTCAGAGGCCTCTGGGACAACATTAAACGTACCAACATTCGAATTACAGGAGTCTCAGAAGAAGAAGAGGAAAAGAAAGGGACTGAGAGAATACTTGAAGAGATTATAGTTGAAAACTTCCCTAACATAGGAGAGGAAATAGTCAATCAAGTCCAGGAAGTGCAGAGAGTCCCATACAGGATAAATCCAAGAAGAAACACACCAAGACCCATATTAATCAAACTATCAAAAATAAAACACAAAGAAAAGATATTGAAGGCAGCAAGGGAAAAACAACAAATAAAACACAAGGGAATCCCCATAAGGTTAACAGCTGACCTTTCAACAGAAACTCTACAAGCCAGAAGGGAGTGGCAGGATATATTTAAAGTGATGAAAGGGAAGAACCAACAACCAAGATTACTCTAACCAGCAAGGACCTCATTCAGATCCCATGGAGAAATTAAAACCTTTACAGACAAGCAAAAGCTAAGAGAATTCAGCACCACCAAACCAGCTTTACAACAAATGCTAAAGGAACTTCTCTAGGCAGTAAATACAAGATAAGGAAAAGACATACAACAACAAACCCAAAACAATTAAGAAAATGGTAATAGGAGCACACATATCGATAACTACCTTAAACGTAAATAATTTAAATGCTCCAACCAAAAGATATAGACTGGCTGAATTGGTACAAAAACAAGACCCATATATATGCTGTCTACAAGAGACCAACTTCAGACCTAGGAACACATACAGACTAAAAGTGAGGGGATAGAAAAAGGTATTCCATGCAAATGGAAATCAAAAGAAAGCTGGAGTACCAATTCTATCAGAAAAAATGTACTTTAAAATAAAGACTATTAAAAGAGACAAAGAAGGACACTACATAATGATCAAGGGATCAATCCAAGAAGAAGATATACCAATTGTAAATATTTATGCATCCAACATTGGAGCACCTCAATACATAAGGCAAATACTAACAGCTATAAAAGAGGAAATCGACAGTAACACAATCATAGTAGGGGACTTTAACACCACACTTTCACCAATGGACAGATCATCCAAAATGAAAATAAATAAGGAAACATAAGCTTTAAATGACACATTAAACAAGATGGATTTAATTGACATTTATACGACATTCCATCCAAAAACAACAGAATACACTTTTTTCTCAAGTGCTCATGGAACATTCTCCACGATAGGTCATATCTTGGGTCACAAATCAAGTCTTGGTAAATTTAAGAAAACTGAAATCACATCAAGTATCTTTTCTGACCACAACACTATGAGATTACATATCAGTTACTGGAAAAAAAACTGTAAAAAAGTACAAACACATGAAGGTTAAACAATACGCGACTAAATAACCAAGGGATCACTGAAAAAATCAAAGGGGAAATCAAAAAAAATCTAGAAACAAAAGACAATGAAAACACGATGACCCAAAACCTATGGAATGCAACAAAAGCAGTTCTAAGAGGGAAGTGTATAGCAATACAATTGTACCTCAAGAAACAAGAAAAATCTCAAATAAACAACCTAACCTTACACCGAAAGCAATTAGAGAAAGAAGAACAAAGAAAAACCCAAAGTGAGCAGAAGGAAAGAAATCATAAAGATCAGAAATAAACGAAAAAGAAATAAAGGGAATGATAGCAAAGAACAATAAAACTAAAAGCTGGATCTTTGAGAAGATAAACGTAACTGATAAACCATTAGCCAGACTCAACAAGACAAAAAGGGAGAAGACTCAAATCAATAGAATTAGAAATGAAAAAGGAGAAGTAACAACTGACACTGCAGAAGTACAAAGGATCATGAGAGAT